>NC_053412.1:2220788-2377788 GCF_016859285.1 Xiphias gladius
AAAGTTTCGCCTCACTTCTGTGTTTCCTCCATAAATTAACATCCACTCTAAACTGCACGAGGAAGGCCGACCTGCCCGGAGCCTTACTTCAGCAGACCAAAGTGCTAACAGCAGATGAATTAAAGGTTACCAACAAGACAGGATGAATATCAGGCAAATACAAATTTCCAAAGGAAGAATAATAACGAAGGTTTTTTGCTGCCGAGCCAGGGGTCAGTCAATAATTAGAGGTGGTGCGGTCGCTGTCCGCGGCTCTCTGCAGCCTCGTTGGTGTGTCTCAGCTTTAATTGCTCAGGTTAAGATGGCCGCCGACGTCCAAAAAAAAAAAAAAAAAAAAATTAGTCTTGACGAGCAGCGTCAAGATGCTTCTCATGAGAGGCTCAGATTCAATAGGACGCCCTTCAACAATGTTTTAAAGTTTCTTCATCTCTTCCATTTCGTGTTTACTTGAAGTGAAGCATGAGGGAGTTTGCTTTGATCCCCCCAGAAAAAAATTAAAAACAGTCCCAACCGTGCACAGGGAAGAAAGAAAAAAGGAGGAAAGTGCCACGAGTGGTTGACAGTCGGTGCATTTGGTTGTTTTTTTCTAGGCAGGGAGACATAATCACACAAATAAGACATCAAAGATAGATTGAGAGTTAAAATATGCAGTTGAAAATTATTCAGATTGCTTTGGGATGGCAGGGAGAAAAATATTCCCTCAAAGTGTCCGACTGGATGAGATCAAAACTCTGTGATACCGTGAGACATATGCACGAATGAGAGAGGAAGCATTCAGACATGTCCGGGTTTTTCTTTTTTCTTTTTTTTTTTGGTTTCAGGGGCCTTGGCAGCTCCAGTATTTCATGTCGTGGTTCCCTTGACTGGAGGGGAATCCCTTTCTTTCTTTTTTTTTTTCTCTTGTTTTTCTGGTCACTGGCATGCGGCTCGCCAGTATGTCGCCTCACAATGTGAACTCTCGTGCCCTGCGGGTTGGCAGAGAAGAGCGACACACAAACTGGCTGCTGCCCGCCAGTCGCTGCCAAACGCCGCACCTGCGTCATGTTTGCTGGCTCCTCTTGGTCCGACCTCCTCTCCACCTGTACTGAGGATCCGGCAAAAATCTAACCTCGCGACACGCTCGCGTTCACGCCGGGAGAATGCGTCAACCCTGCGTCATGGAAATTTGTCTTTAGCAAAGGAGAGGAAGGTTGAGGGAAAAAAAAGCTTTACAAAGCCGGTAGGAGCCATTTATCCACTAGTTCATCATTTTTTGCCTTTTAACGACACGATTCCGCGAAAAAGTCGATAAACGCCGTTACCGTTGCACGATGGTATTTAGTACTGCCCTCATTTTTAGCCCGGCAGGATCAGAGACACTAAAGGCCGCTACAAGGAGACGAGTCTCAGAGGGATGAAAGGCACATGCAAGAGACACACAGAACAATGTTTTTTTTTTAAAAAGCGACAGGGAGAGTCACAAGTGTGTTCCTAAGACGAACCCGCAGCCGGTGGAGTTCATTAACGAAGGTGTACGCTCTTCTTTGAGTCCCGGTCAGCACATGCACTGCGATGTTTTGGGTAATCTGTAATTAAATCCAATTAAAAAGACAAGATGGGTCTTCAGAGTTTGCCAGAGAAAAAAAGAAAAAAAGAAAAAAGAAAAAGACATTACTCTGGTAAAATTCCTGAGGTGATAAAAGAAAGTTTTGGAAAAATGTCTATTGTGGGCATTAAAATTCAGATCTTTATCTATGGGGTGTTGACGATGATGCAGCTTCCCTTTTCTTTACCTACAAATCTGATGTCGCGCAGATGAACAGTGCGGTGTTGATCCGTTACACGATCAGTGCAGTATCTGAATTAATCAAGCTGCCTCAGTGCTCCCGTATGGATGCAAGAGGACATCGACAGCCCTGAATACATCGCTATGACCTGACTAAACCACCCAGTATTTGGGTGTTGGAGGGAAGCTCGGTGCCTCAGAAACAACAATGCGCTGCAAAGATGTCAAAGACGCTGCGCGTTCGCTGATGTTAAGGGACAGAAAGTTTCTCTTTGTCTGAAAGCTCTCAAATGTGCCACAGAAAGCTGAGATTCAAAAGCGAGGCCCATCTCTCCTAATTAACACTTTGAAAGATAAAAGCAGTTTATTAAATCAATCAGGATGATGGTTGTTTGTGAATCCCAGCAGATAAGGACATTTGCATATTAACTTTGCAGCTCTAACCTACATTTGAGGATCTTCTGAGATTGTGGCCGGCTTCAATGTAAATATTTTCCCCTCACTGCTACTGTACACGTTTTAAAGTTTCATCGCCCGGATTCTCTGGTGGATTTTCAACTCATTAAAAAATAAAGACATGGATAAATAAGCAAACATATAACGTAAACAGACAAACAAATGAATAAACGAATACGGATATTATGGCGCTGGAGAGGCTTTGCCAAATTTGTGGCAAAGACAGGGCAAAAACAATCTGGATCTTTACTTGCTGTTAGATATTCCCAGTTCAAAACTGGGCTTTAAATTAACATGAAAGCAACAAATAGGCTTTAAAAGAGTATTATATGTGCCCTCCAGTTAATCTGGCATATGCTAGAGCCGTTTGAATACGTTCTGCCAAAAATTAACTTCCGTGTGAATCATGCATTTTTCTTGACAATGTTTTAAGTGAATTTAGACAGTGCAGTGTTTATTGTTCATTACATGAAGTCTTTGCAACTTGTATCACTGCACTTTCATTTAAGTTGTTGCTGTTTAAAATCCCTGTGAATTCTGTAATAGTGGTATTTTGTGCCGGTTTTCAATACTGAATATTTCCACGCTCATGTTCACATTACAACTCCGAGCAGAGTGACAGGGCAGTAAATGAAGCCCTTTTCAGAACGTCGTAATTTACCAAAACTCTCTACAAAAACCCCTCTGGGAGGTTTGTAGCTCTCTGCGGGTTGACCTCGGGCATCTTTATCCGGTCGAGGGTAAGCTCTGGGTTCGGTGACTGCCTTTTAAATGAAAGATGAGTTGACAATATTATTATTTTTCTGACAGTGTGCTCAGGGATGAACCTCTATCATCGGAGGTCGACGCCACTCGACCTGAGATTTAAGAGAAGGCCAATGTTTGCAAACTGGTAGATCAACCTAATCCCGATTAGTGCTTCTTCAAGAGGACATTTGTTGAGGAACCGTAGTCTCAAAGCTCGTCAGCAGTCAAACCTTTCCCTGCATTCACAGTGATAACATTAGTGCATCAGTTTTGAGACAGAGCGAGCCACAAAGAAATCAACGCTTGCAGATATTGACCGGCCTCTCATATGGAAATGGAGGAAGAAAAAAAAAACAAAAACAAAAAAACACACTGGATCGATACCAGCCGTCGCTAATCCTGGTACCTACACAACGTGGTCATTGTGTTTCGATGGGTGGGCAGAAGCTCTGGAAGAAACCCCCCCTCACACACAAAGGGTCCTGTCGCCATTCTTCGCCTCTCAAAAGGGTCACGGCATGCCGTCGACCGCCACACCACTCGATACTCGAATTACTGATGCAACGAAAGGCCATGTCCGAGCTGCAGACGGCCCAACGTGCACGAATCCTCAGCTGTTTTATCGGCCCGACCTGCATTCGTTCGGACAAGAGGTGCGGATCTGAGAGCAGCTGTCATCATCATCATCTCATCTCCAGCAGAGAATAGGTGAAGCAAGTATTCCAGGGGAGGATAAAAAAGGAGGTTACTTTAACGACTCCCATGGCTTTTAATTGCAGAGTCTTGGATATTAGTTCAAAACCGCTCACTTCATGCTTGGGAACACTGTGCCACGGTGCCTGCGCCCTCACCCAACATTTGTTTTATCTGCCTGGAGATTGAACTCACTTCACAGTAAAGAGAGGCCAATTAGGGTGCAAAGGGATTAAAAACACAGGAAAAAAAGCTTTTCCATTTCTCCACTTTTGTAGTGGAGGACAGGCTATAGGATGAATGTACAAGAGGAGAAGAAAGCTCAGCACTTTATGATTGTGAAATTAAAGAGAAAAATGAAGGCGTGAGGTTATTTCCTGCCAGTCGTCCCTTGAGAGGGAAAAAAAATCCACCTTGTATTACCGTTGGATATCATTAATCTGCGATGTTCACTGCATTCGGGCAGTTATTTTGCGTTTCGGTGGCTGGAATGTACTGTTTAGGTTTAAAACACTTTCCCTCCACCTACCGTGTCTATTTCTTATCGCATCTTATCGCCGGTTAAGTATCGCATTTATCAAAAAGACTCTCTCCCCCTCGACTTTGTCAAAACACTTGGGCCAAACCTAAATGTCCAACCTCTGAACTTGCAGACTGGGCCCTTGCGGAGATCAGTCATACGTATGTAACGTGTCCTGTCAAGTCCGAAAGGCCATCGGTCCGTGAGGGGACAAGGTGCGTTTTGGGACCAAACTTAAAGCCTTTCTGTGGATACGAATGCTGATTTTCTTGATCCTGTAGTCGATCTCGAGGCATTTTTTGTCAAGAGTCTGAATAGTAGACACTGACAATTTTATACAAGATGGTTGATACTTTACTTCAGCTTTGAATAGCTGATCACCAACGTCGGAAATTTGTTGATACCCGAGGGGAAATTCAGGGTATATTCACTTTAAACCCATCGCATCCATATTGTTATGAACTGTGATCTTCAGAGCAAAGTCTCGCGTCTGCATGTTAACTTGGTGACAAAAACTTTTTCAAAATGTGCCCATTGAGTCCATAACTCTGCGAAATCCATACATTTGGACTCAGACATCGGGTCCTGTTGCTGCGACGCATCCTAGTCCTTTTCTGCTCCCGTTAGATTTCTATTCCTACTTTTTGAGAGATTTTCTTTGTGTCTGACTGTTGAACTTTGGTGCAAAACGGAAGCTCAAGAAATGCCACATCCTGCCTTCTTTAGTCTATAGGAAAAAAGTTTCCTATTTTCACACTTTCAATATTATTATATCAAATTGTCAAACACTTTTTGCTGCTTCTTTTAAAAATATCTGGACACGTTGTGAATGTTTCATAAAATTAGTTACAAAGTTAAATGAGGCCACAAATATTAAGTAGCTTTTTTACAACAGTGTTTTAGGGTGAGTTTCTCCTTTTATAAGTGCACATAATAATTATGTGGTGCCGTTAAAGCATGCAGGGTAATGCAGAAAGAGATCAGTGCTTTGCTTCGCTGTTTATTTTCCTTCAAATAAACAGGCTGAGAGCTTTGAATCCACAGGCCTGACCATTTATCCATCTCTCTGAGTGGAAGCCAGGGTCCGACTTCCTCTAATAAAATGATTACCAATCTCTGGTAGTGGTTCACCTCAGATGCACCGTCCCCGGGAGATGTCCGAGGGATGCTATTAACCAGGGAGAAGGGGGTGGGGGGGGGAAGTGTACGGGGGAGGGCGGGCTTCCCCCAGCGAGGAGTGTCTTTAACATAAGTGGAGATGAGCATGACCGGATGGTGGAGGTGAGGGATTTCCCCAGGAACGGCGGAGAGCGGCAGGAAATCGATGCGTTGTTTGTTTATTGGTCTGACCTCCGAACCTCAGCAGCTCTACATCTGTCAAACCCACCCCCACCGCTCCCTCTCTCTCTCGTGTTCTTCTCTTCCCATTTTCTCTCCTCCTGTCCTATTTTCTCATCAGTCTCATTCTGACAAACAAGAGCATTTTCTAATAACATCCAAGGGCCTTTGAAAGTTTCAGATAAATGCATTTCCATTTCATTACATCTATCCTGTACAATTAAGTTATGAGTTTGCTGTCCTCTCTGATTGCCATCTGTAGAAATAAATACTCCAGTGATATTGTACTGCACTTCTATAAAAGCTGGTAGACTCATCGGAAGAGATTATGAAAAGAAAGGTCAAAAACCAAAGCAGCAGAGGCCGAGAAATTCTGACTTTTACTCCGTTACAGGTCAAACTCCAAAACTACTGGATGCTACGCTTCCCACGAGGGTAGGATCCACTTATGGACTGTCCACAGTGGTAAATACCTCTGTCTCCTAAACTCCATCAAAATTCGTAGACTCCAAACACAAGCTGGGAAACGTTGATGACGTCAGTATGACACCATCGGGGTTCATTTTTCGGACGTTTTAAATTTTTAAACAAATTCGTTTTTATTATAACCTGTAACACAGGTGCGCGACGGTTTTATAGTAAGAATATTCACAGTATATTTGGATGCTGACTGGTTGTAAAATATTATTTTAATTACTATTTGGCTATTTGTGAAATTGTCTGCAGTTTGAGGTTAATCAACATCAGTCGGCACAAAATCATTTTCTGTTTCTGCTACCAAAATGGTGCAAAGACTGGGATTATTACATAGATCATAGATGAATAAGAAACATTTTATGTTTCCAGTCTGGTTGGGTAGTTATCCTGAGCATTGACAGCCACCTACAGACACCGCATCATCAAACAAATCAAAAGGAAGAAGATACTGTTGGAATAACAGCTGATAAACTCAATATGAAAAACAAGGATTTGACAGACCCATGTTTATCTTTCTTTCTATAAAAAAATAAAATAAATACAAGCATAGGTGTGCTGGATATCTCAATTTGGAGGTCAAATCTGTGCGGTTTCATCATTGTCAAAGGAAAAGAAAAAGGAAAAAGGAGAGAAGACCTTCGTTCAGTTCTGTAAAGGGAAGGAGAAAAACTTCCAAGATCCAGATATCCGCAACGAAAAGGTCACCCGAATCTTACAACTCTTAGTGATGCTAATGGGGCCTAATTTGAAATGGAATTTTATTCACATCTTGAAAACCAACAATGAGATTTCATTCAGATGTAGCAGTCACTTTTTACTTGCTTTAATGATAAGTAGGTCCGAATGCAGGGAGAGAAAAAAAAGAAAAGAAAAAAAGATCCCCAAGGTGCCTTGACTCTGTTCTTTTATTAATGAATTGAGCCCTTTTGTGACCGCCACAGAGTCGTTTGATGAATCATTATCATGGAGAAAATCATCACGACTGATCATATTAAGAGGGGAATGCAGTTGTTTGCCTCCTCTCTCGTCCATTGTGAATTATTGTCATTATCATTAGCATGAAATGAATTCTGGCCTTTCAAAAGGGGAGCGCTGCTATGAGTTAATGTATATTCACCCGCCGTCGGGCCACGGGCGTGTTTTTGTCTGTTATTGTAGCCGCTGTGCGAATGCTTTGAACCCACCTCCGTACGAGAACGCTGATAAGTGCGCCTCGGCAAACATCAACCTTGTTTACACTGATGTCTGCAGACTGTTGCGGGTCACCTCGCGATCCATATCAACAGTGCGCCGGTGAATAAATTCCGGCGACGAGACATCAGTGAGGTTCGGATCTGCATTATAGCAACATAAACAATACATTTCTGTGTGTCTACTGCCACTGAGGGCATAGTAGGGCTGCATTTACTCAGATTTCTAGCATGGAGTCATATGACTGGCTGCATAGCGAGTTCAGGGGTTTGCATTCCTCTTTGTTGCTTTTAATGTCACTCCAACAGTAACGTGTCTGGTCTCCTGGCATAGGGGACGTCTGGGGGACACAGAGCCCCATCGAGAGCAGCATCTGCAGCCTGCTGACAGAACGGGGCCCCCTCCAGCGCTACCTGAGCCCTGGCTGGGCCAGTAGCCCTAAGTTTTTTTTTTTGGGGGGGGCTGTGTGTGTATGTGTGTTTGTGTGTGTGTGTGTGTGTGTGTTAGAGGAGAGGGGGAGGCAACCGCCATCACCGTGATCTGATTTATCCTCAGGCCGGAGACTACAAATGAGTACAGACAGCTTTTTCATAGCCAAAAGACACATTTGCATCCATGTGTGTGTTTGTGGATGTTCGTGTGTGATCGGGGGGGGGGGCTGTAGCGGTGTCACAAGATAGCTTGTAGTTTCATAAACAGCTCGGTTTCAGCAACGAAAGGCTGACACAAAAAGTACAAAAGTTTAAATTGTTGCATGTGTGAAGTTGCACTGATGTGTTTCCTTATCCTGAAGTCATTTAGGTTTCTGCACAGTCACTGACATAGATGCATGAAATGATTCAGATTTTCACTTTGTATGTTTTTGGAAACACATAGCTGGAATCACCAGCGTGGGTGTTTACTGTTTAGGATTTAATGTTACACCTCATGAGCATGTACCTCTGAAGAGAGCAGCTCATTATTGCTCTGGGATAAAAGCTTTCATAACTGCAGTTTTGTTCTTTATCGCAGCAAAAATCTCAATCTCATCAAGTCGTTCCTGTCTGAAAATGAGTCCTGGAGCCTTTTTGTTTTTTTTGTTGGCTTTTTTTAAACAATTGAAAAAACCTGACAGTGGAGTAAGAACATTTCAACCTGTTACTGATAGAAAACGACTTGTTTCAACATTTTTTTTTTTTTTTTCATGAAATCATTGGCTTTGTCTTAAAAAAAACAAACAAAAACCAAACAAAAAACCCTGAAGGATTAAGGCAGGTCACTGCCCTAGAATCGAGACAAACTTACTGCACTGATACAGTGTTTCTCCTCTTTTAAGACAACAAAACTATAAGTGCAGACATTCCCTGTATGCATTCACTGACAAATGCAGTTCTCAGTGTATGAAATCATGAAATATGCCTATGGACGAAATATGCATAGAAACCAAGTGCAGCAGTTTATGTTTGTCATATCACTTTTTTATGCATTTTCCTATATATATTTGTGCGCACACACACACACACACACACTAACACACACATCTGTATATTAAGATTTATATCTCACTGGTATTTCCTGTTTATTCATTGCTTTCTTTCTTGTAAAATTTGATATTACTGATGTCTTATTTTGCTGCGCCTGATTGGAGCTGTGACTCTAAATTTGCTTTATGACAATAAAGCTCTGTTGAACCTCCAAAAGAAAGGTTTTGCTGAGATTGTACTAGACTTTAGAGTTTCCAAACCACAGGGTTCATCACAAGAGGATCTGATAAGAACAGCAGCTTGTTTTTATTCCTGACAAGCTTGTTATCCAACAGAAACAACATAAGAAGCATCCAGTAGATTTCCAGCAGCATCAAATTAGTAAAACCTTGTGCGAGCTTTGTCAACCGGGGAGGGTCAGTTTCATATCCCCAAAAATGAATGATTAGACCTGGATGTAAAACTCTGACAGTAATTCTGGTGTTTTACTTAATTTATTCTAAAGATAATGCAGGTGACCAGGGTTTAAGGTACTTTCATGCAGCATAGTTCCTCAAAAACACCATAGTGAAATGTTCATTGTCAGGTTTTTGGTCATTACTTACAAAAAAGTATATTTTAACATGCGCGTTGCCTTAAAAAGTCGTTTTTTTCTTCCCTGCAGATCCTGTATCAAGTGTTTAGTTTTATTGTATTCTTCCAGAACCACAGCAAAACTAGTGAACAGAAGAATTTTATACTAATTCTGCTTAATTCTGTTACCGTCTCAACTGCATTTCAAACATTTGGGGACCGAGGATGAAGTCAGGCTGCAAACCTGAGCGCGCTGAACTTTCCAGTAATTATTCCGCACTCGGGTCAGCTCTGGACAATATGTTAGCCATCTGCCGGCATCTGTGCTTTCTCCCACTAATAGACTGAACCCCCCCACCTCCCCACCTTCCTTGCAACCCCCCCCCCAAACCCACCACCTCACCATACCACCACCACCACCACAACCCTGGGGCTAGCGGAGCCGGGGGGTGAAGCAATAAGCAGGTCACATGTTGTCTTTCAGCCATATTTGGGTCAGGCCTTTGGCATTGGATGAGGGGAAGCTTAATGCACGGAGGCAATGGGTTATAATCCTCCCTCTAACACACACACACACACACACACACACACACACACACACCACTGTATATTATGTACTGTGCACTCACATAGATATGTAGATGAATAAACATCCACATAAGGTACTCATATGACTTTCCTGGATGCTATTTTGCCGTGCGGAGCGTGAAATTCCTTATTTTCTCCGATATGATCCTAATTCAGGGTTCATCTAATTTCCCAGAAAGGTGCTGAATACTTGAAATTCAAACTTCAACATCCAGGATTGTATACTGGCACAAAACAGAAGCTGACGCCAGGTTTAGCAGAGCATATGTTGCATGGAACATATGTTTGGAACATATGTTTAATGCCAGAGGAAAGAGGGCTCACAGAAGTCGAGGATCACAGGTAGACGAGAGCTTAAATACAGAGAGAGTTGAAAGTGAAATCACAGCAGGAAAAAAACGGTCTGTGTTCATTTAGTTCTTGTGTTAAAAAGTCTGAAATTTCTCGAGCTGTGAGGCCAAACAGTCACATTTAATATTTTGGGAAATGTATGCAAAACCGGACTGCCAAATTTGCTCCTTCCATTAAGATTAGGACACGGCACATACATGTTGGTGGCCTTGAACGGCTGGGAATGTGTAAATTTAATACAAAAAGTAAAAATTATGGAAAAATAAACTGTCTCTTATCAGGACTTCATTAGGAGAAAACTCAGGGCGCTGCATGTTTTTCGATGGCGTGTGAAGTTCTGGGGGAAGAGTCTGAGTGCGCGGGTATGAAATGTGATCAAATTTCAAATACATTCACAGTCGTGGCAATTTGTACATTTGCATCAAACTTCTGGAAGAAGTCTGACAATAAATGGGATGAAGTTCGACACACTTGCTGCTGCGTTGGGCCTCCTCATCAGCACCGCTTGGCTTCTGCCCTCAAAAAAAACACCGCCTAATGAAGAAAACACTTAAATTCCCAAGAAACAAATGAGTTGATGTGATGAATGGGTGGATGGCACACACTGGCTGACAAAAACAAATCAGCTCAGTGGAACAGTAAAATCACCAAAACAAGAGGCAACATGAGGGTGAGAGGCCCGAAAGGTCAAAAGAGGTCAAAGACAAATTTAACCCTATCAGGAAAAGTGGTTGGATGTCGGCCATACACGCTGCCATGTTGGTTTTCATCTGGGGCTGCAACATTCATCACCAGGGTTTAGAAATTCATACCTCAGCAGCAGTCTAGTCTCCTTCAAGAGTTTCCACCATGAAAAGTGAGACACTCGTGTTTTGAGCGATGACACATTTGCACTTTTCTCCTTCCTCTTTGCAATCACACTAATTGCTTTCACATATGACTTTTGCCATCCTTTCCTGCACAGAAAACCTTTAGCGTGATTCTTATCTCAAAGTGCAGTCAGACAGGCGTCAGATTTGGCTGTTTGAAGCTTCGACATTATGACTTCATAGTGGTTGCAGCTAGAACCAAGTCTCAAAAGGCACCAATATGAAAGACTTTGAAATTTAGGGACAGATGCAGCCTTCAAAAGAAACTTGTGAGCGTGATAAATTAAAGGTTAAATCTAAATAAACATATGGAGAACCATAACCAAAGCAAATACTTCCATACAGGACACAAACACTCACTGAATGGTTTGATGAACGTAATGTGAATCATATGCTATGGCCTTCACAGTCACCAAATATCAACCCAGTTAAACACCTGTGAGAGATTATGCAGGCATGTGTTAGACAGCGCGCTCCACCACAATCACCAAAACACCAAACAAGGGAATATCTCTTGGAAGAATAACACTCAGTCCTGCAGGAGAGTTTCAAGCAACGAGACCCATTTGTCCCTACCCTCTGCTATGACCCATAGGAGCGCTGCCTGACGCAGCGGCCCTACAGAGGCAGGTATACGAAGCCTCCATCGTCATGGTTACAGTAACAAACGCACGGTTAAGCTTATGGAACGCTCGCGGTTTGGCCAGAAAAACTACTTGGCTTGGGATCGACAAATGAACAAGAGGAAGAAAAGCCTGTTGAAAAAAAAATTCTAAAGCAACGTTGCTGGGCTCCAACATTGTCAAAAGACGTCAGCAAGTGTCGCAACTCATGCATCAGAAAAGTTCCACATAAAAAGCCCTGGATGAAGCATCTGTAGGAGGCTGAAATGGCACCTGGTGCTACAGAGTATTGCTGGATCTGAATTGTTCCTCTATCTCCTCGTTGGATTTCCCTCCCTTGTCCTTACATCATTTGATTTGCACCAACGGATGCCCACAGCACGCACCGCAACTCATCATTGAGAGAGAGAGCAAGCGGTCAAGGCGCAGTAGCTGGGATGTGCTGATCTGAGGTGTGAATGAGATAAGATTGCTGCTTTTTTTCCAAAGGGCTGACGCATTTTAACGCTGAGAAATAGAACAGAGGCGAATCCTGCAACGCAAGTGCTGACAGTTGGGAGTCAGACTACTTTGACTTTTCTAGATCCACAGCTGTGGCTTTAAACTAATCATCTTATCAAGGTAAAGTCGCACTGAGTGCAAGGGAAGTAGGTCAGGGGTCAAGATGGAATTGGAAAAGTATTCCGGTTTGAAAAATATTACTTGTGCCGTGGAGCCATGCAAGGTGTACACAACAAATGCACGTTCAGTTTTATGCGTACAGGTTTGTAGAAATCTGAGGCGAAATCTCCAGCAGAGGAATAACATCTGTGTGTTCCACATAGAGCCCTCTGTGCTTAGATATCTACAGGCACGTAAAGTAGAAAAAGAAGAAATGGTGAACGGGCGAAAAAAAAAAAAAAAGCAAAAGCACTGTGTCCACGAAGTTTGAAAACTCCAACTTCTCCCCTGCTCCTTCCACCTCCACCTCCTCACCTCCTCCCCACCCTTTCCATTCCCCTTCTCCTTAGCACATTCAAATGTGCAGGTTTGTTTTGGGGATAAAGTCCTCCGCTTTGATCAGCGCTAATTAGACAGCCTCTGCTTTCGTTCGCTACCTATTAGGGCTGGGTAGGTTATCGCGGCTCTAATCTCTGGCCGGTAGCCAGGCGAGGGTGCTGCGATCCTGAAGGAGCCCCCTCAAAGCTGTCTAAGGTGAGGAGGAAGCGTGATGAAAGGGCCGTCTCCTTTCAGCACAGATCAATACGCTCCTCTCCTTTGCCTATGGGGGATCAAGAGTCTGAAAACACAAAGGGGGTTTTTGCATAAAGATCCAAACAATGGTTCACAAGACATTTTTTCTCTCTCACTCTCTCGCTTTATGCTTTATACTTTCTCTCCTCCACTTTTTTTCTGCCTTCCCTAGAACTTTCCTCTCCTGGAGGGAGAAGGAGTGGGGCTACTTAATGAAGCTGGAAATTTGGATTCTGGAGGTTCAAAACGCCAAAAGGGGGCAAACAAACAAAGTTGCAGTAATTTCTTATGAGTGCGTTTAGCCTTTACTTGCTGGACGGTAGAATATGTGTTGCCCTGGTTGCTCATACGTAAGGATTCAATTAAACACACTGAAATATTAAGAAAACAATCGCCACTGCTCTACCAGACGTGCATCGTATGTTGAGACAAACAAACTTATTATTCTCAGATATTGTGTAACGCCCCTTTAATACTCCGCAATATAGATATAAGCATTTAATCCTCCAATATTTGTTTCGTACTTCATACAAGCATAAGGAAAGCCCTACTAGGGACTTCTAGTTTGTTTGGTCAGTTTAGCCTAAACAACCGATTAGGGATTAAAAGAAATGTATAATCCACAGAGTATACAGTGAGAGCATTTTGGTCTAATTATGAATAAGTAAAACACACTGAGATACTTTGTTTGAACATATTTGATTGTTTGAAATGGGCACTGGAGCTAAACTTGACTCAAGCTTTTTTTTCCATCTAACTGTGGTAGCGATTCACGAACCCTTCCACATCGACGGTACGTTTTTGGTGGTGGTCCGCCGACAATGAAACAAATGGACAAATGTTTTTTGATTGTTAGGCCGTTGTAATGAGTTTTGACAAAGTTTCAGGGATTTAACACATTGTTGGACTAAGAGATGTAACACCGCATATTTTTTAAGCTGCACTAACCGATATTTTTGCATTAACAATGGAAAAAAATAATCTCCATCTAATGTAATAAGTGTCGCTTCTAGAGAGGAGCTGACTGTCAGTTACTCACAACTCTGCAGTTGCTAAAGTATCAGCTCTGCAGAGAGTTTTAGCATCTCTCAGCTCAATGTTTTTATACCACGACCCACAACCTAAGTGTTTTGATTCAGTCTCACTCCTCTCATCAACCCCATTTCCGGCTGCAGCAGACGGTTGCTTTCGTCGGAAAAGCTAGAACCCACTGTACACTACCTGCACCAAACAACAGACAGACAAAGTTGGCGACTAGCCGCCAAAGCAGTTAAAAGAGAGTGAATACTGGACTCACGTTAGTCCGACGTTCAGAGACGCGACTCCATAAGAATGCTAACGTCACTGTCTGTGTGTTATTAGGCAACTGGTTGCAAACGCGTTAGCCATACTAGGTTTATGAAGTGATGATATATCAGTGTAGTGTTTACAGCTTGTTGTGCTGCCTGCAAGTGGCCAAAAACATAAATGAACTCAGCTTTAATGTCTTGGTCGTATACCGCTCTGAACTGTGCGTGGGGGGTTTTTATTGGCAAGGTGTTCTTTTTGAAAATGACTGCAATGGCCAAAAAGCTAACAGTCTAATCTATTGATGGATACTGTATATTACATGTTCATGTAGTTTTTCACAGTACTAGCAGTGCGTTCGACTTCCACAATGAGCTGGAGTCTTGAGAGTGGAACTGTGGGTGGTAAAAAGGCCGAAGACCGGGGTAGAGATGGTTTTGGAAAGGACTGATTCACTTGACTGACTGTTTATTGCTTTACTGATGATCTGATTAATCTAGTTAGGCCCATTTCCATGGAACACGTTTCGTGAAATTATCAGTGAATGTGTTTAAAGAATGCATTTCAAATGTGGCTGCAGTATGTTGTGTGGTTTTTCTGGAAAAAATTACACGCAAGATGTGGCGTAGAATTCACCTATGTGCAGTCTATTTTTTCCTATTGGTGAAAAGACTAGTCACTTCACTCCTTCCTCCACTATTTTCACCATGATTATGTGACCCCTTTTTGCAAGTAATTTCCCCTGGATTAGAAAAACAATCAATCCAATCAAGACTAAGAGAGGAGAGGAGGGAAAAAAAAAAAAAAAAAGATTTGAGAGGAAATCTCTCCAGAAGTTGGTGGGCGTTGTGGGAGAAGAGAAGAAGGAGTAATCTAGAGGGCCGGCGTATATTTTCCTCTCAAGTAATTCATTTATGTCTTCAAAACTCTTTCAGAGACCAGAGTTACTGTGCCTTTGTTGTACTTTAAAAAGCTTAGCCGGTCTCTATGAAGAGAAGCAATGAGAGCACTTTAGAAAGAGCTACAAAGGGAACGGACGGGTGGAGGAAGAAAGAAAAAGTGAATGGCACCACCGATAAAGTTGAGCAAATTAAGTCATTGACCTGTGGTGGAGATTAATAGCAAACAAGGTGCCCCAGCTTCACAAGTAATGAATATTCTTCAAACGGCGTGCAGGGGGATAGGGGAGGGTTGGGCGGCAGATAGGCCCGGCTTGATGCGGATGACATTGAAAGTTGCGGAGAACAGAAAAATTCTGTCATTTTTCATTTGTATGCAAATTCGCCTGTTACACAAATTAACCCCTGAACCCCGGTGTCAGTCCTCATCTTGGGTGGAAGCCGGCCCCCTGCCGGGGCCCCGCGGCCGCTATACCCACCCACGCGTCCCCCGTTAGGTCAGCGGCAGCTTTAAATCCGGTACCAGAGGAAAAGTTACGAGTTGCAGCCCCGCCCCTTTTGTTTACTGAGATGACCTCAGGAGGAGAGAATCCGAGACCACTGTGCCGCGCGGCTAATGCGTCCGCCGACGACCACGAAACCATCACTCCGAAGTGTTGATCCAAGAGCAGACACCGATATTTTGCGTGATTTGTAGCCACTGATATCTGATTAGCTTTGTCCAGATTGTTACGCGAGTATCACTGGAAAAATTTGATCAACAAACAAAATGCTCTTAAGGCTGTTTTTAACCATCAGATTACAGGTGGATGACACTGACGCCGGCTAATTTTGAAATTTTTTTTGAAAGCACAAACTAAAAAGCCTGTAATAGCCTTTTATTGGTCTAACTGAACCCTCACAGGTCAGTTTCATTTCCATCTTCTTCTGCAGTTCCTGTCACCAGGCTGGCATGATTAAAATGCAAAATGCCGGCTGTGCAGCACCCACCTTGGCTGAAGCTGCCGGAGCTAATCACTCCCCATTGCTTCAAGGTGGACCTCCGGTATAGAGAGCAAATCCTGCTCCACTCTGCAGCTGCTGAGTTCACAGCATCTCCCTGCAAATGAAAGTACCTCTCAGTTTAAGTGGGCAGAATAAGACTTGGCCAAAAGTGTAAAACATTACATCTACCAGTGATGCCTTAAGTGCTCACCTTAAATTAGCTGAACAGTCTCATACAAAAGAAGCGTATTTTAAATTTGGACTGTGCCGTTGCCAGTGCACAGTAACACTTGGTTGCTTCAGGCTTTAAGTGGCAGTTAAAGTGTTATTTATACTATTTTTATTTTTTATTTATGACTGAAATGCCAATGTGTTTAAATCAGATTGCATCACGTCTTCTTATCGGCTATGAAGGAAAGCTCCCGATGCACACCGGCACAAATGGCCGACGCTTTAAACACACCGCTCTTCAACAGGCCGATTCATATGCCTACAAGCACCTGCTTAAGTGGAAACCGTGTAATGTCGTATGACCTCAATAAGTGATGGATCAACATCACCACTGCCAATAGGGACAAATACTAGTCATACTTTCAGAACAAAAACAATATTATTTATCCATTTGCCTATAAAAGATGAAACATATAGTGGTATAGTAATGTAAAATAGCCTTAAATATGAACCTAAAATGCTAAATGTCCACATAACATGTTCTATATACCAACCCCAGACTCTATTTGTGTTATACAATATTTTATAATGCCTGTCTACATGTGCTACCTTTTACTGTATATCAGTGCAAAGTAAAGAGTATTAAAGGCCATAGAAGAGCAAGTAAAACTTATATGTAACTTTTGCTTTGCCATTTGAGTTATGGCAAAGCAAAAGTTGGAGAAAGCAGAGTGTGCTTTTTTCCCCACTATGATGCAAAGTGATGGAAAATGCCGTAAATGCACTGAAGGGGTTGTATTTATCAGCTAGTATTTATCACGGTGTTGGTAAAAGTGCTGCTCTGTCTCCGTCCCTCTGCGGTGTCAGGAAGGATGAGGCAGCCCAAAAAAAAAAAAAAAAAAATTCACCATCTGCAGAGGAAGGTGGCAGCCGCGCAGTGATTGACCTCTTTAATTGATGCGGCTTTAATTATGATAATCGCCTGCCAGAGTTGCTGTTGTTTCACTTTGCCCAACGCCCCCCCCCCCTCGCCCCGTTTTTTTCCCAGCGTTGTTTCATATCCTGGCTTCCATGGGTGCAGGTGTTGTACAGATGTTTGGTTGCCTCCCCTCGACGCTGTGCAATTTGTTAGCCGCTAATCAGCAGCCACCTTTGCATTACTGCAGTGACACGTGCTGAAATTTTGAACTGAGTCGAAAGTCGATGTTACAGCGGGTCGCTGGAAACTTGTAAGTAATGTCTTTGGTTTCCAAAATAAGCTGGAGCTCTTGGTTATGAAGAACCGGCTTTCAAAATGAATACCCAGCATTTCTGACTAACATCTGACAGCTGGGTCTTTAGATTCATGTTATGAACTCATTTTCATATTCATTTCAAGATATGCACTTACATTAGTTTGATCAAAGAGTCATCATTTACCAAGTCTTTGATGAACATTTGAAAAACTAGAGACGTGTTTTAGAAAAAATGGAATTCGGTACTTAAGGTTTATGGAAAACATCTTTTTAAAATCTGCACACTGTGGTTATAACGATGCCAAAAACACAGGAAACTGTTACCTCAACGGACATTACCTGTGGTTTTGCGTGTCTCAGCCAACTTGCTTCCTTCAGTATATTCAACATTACAGGTAACCATTTCATAAACCGTGCATTCATTTCGATACTGTACGAAATTGAATGAAAACCGGTGGCTGTCTGGCACAGAAGAAAAAAGTACATCCCATAATCTGGAAATCTATACTATGCATCTGAAAATGGTCGGCAAAAATGTGTATATGATTTGTAGTCGAGAGACTAAAACTTGCAAACGTACTGGTACGGTTCTTTAAAATCAGCACAACCACCATTAATTTATCCTGACGCCTGTGACCGATCAAATGATCACTTTACTCCCATCAGTTTTATATCACTTAACCTGACTTACAGTTTAATATGAGTACATGCAATAATATGAAAAACTTTTTACAAAATGAGACTGTGACGGACCATATTTTACTGTGTGACACATACCTAACCTTTCAAATTACACGTCTGTCATTTAGAGCAACATTGGACTTCATATCTTTAAGTTTCATGGCGGATATTCTGACTTTCCAACCTTCCATTCCTTATACACTCATTTATATTGTGACACTGGCGCTATCTATGATATGTTTTTTTTGTTGTTGTTGTTTTTTAACAACCCAGATATTCCTTGTTTAAGAAATTTGGAACTTTCGCTACATATTCCCAAAGAGGATTCTGTACTTTGTGGTATAAAACTCTTTAAATTCTGTTTTCACTGAAACTTTTTGCAGCAGGAAACCCCTCCCAAAGCCACAGCATGGTGGCAAGAGCTGTAAGTAAAATGGGTTTAGACAAACAAAACACACACACACACACACACACACACACACACACACACAGAGTGGCCACCAGTGGCTCTGCAGTAAGTTTCCCTTCAAAGGATCCCCTCAGGATAGTCTGCGCGCGAACATAATCCAAGGCCCCTTTGAAGTGCACACTTGAAATGTCTTTTGGCTCGGCTGCTGCGAGTGGCATCTCAGCCCTTTGGGTTATTGGAGAGGAGAAGCGCTCCTCGGCCGACTCGAGGTGGAGAGGCAGCACCTGGTGGTCCCTGCTGCCTCTCCTCGCCACATTTCACACATTTAAAGTACACTGGGTGCTCGTCTCCGCAGCCGCCTCGCGACCACAGCCGAGAGGTATAAACGGTGCTCTCGTTTTCTGCCGGATAAAGCACGAGTACATTTTGGAGTGGATTTTAATAAATCCAGCGTGGCTTTGTCGCACAGTGGAGTTTCACTTGTACACACATTTCTCTGCAGGCGGAGCTGCTCTGAGGGCAGGAGCAGGTCTGATCTCATTGGTGGGGTTAAACGGACGGGCGGCGTCAGGGATACACAGTTTTCAATGAAAGAGCAACATTAGACACACCAATAGAAAACGTCAAGAACTTAGTATAGAGGAAAACGACAGGATGGATCATTGCACTTTGCTAGTGACTGAACTAACTGGCCCAGTGTCCCACCAATTATCTTCATACTGGACAATTCTGTAGCTCAGAATTTGTTAATGCAAGAAGCACTACGTCTTCGATGTGGGAAGCAGAGGGTAAAAGGTGTTGAGGTCAGCGAGTGCCTCTGACTTCGATCAAGAGGCCGTAGTTCGCATCCAAATCCAACAGTAATATTTGCCCTTGTAAAACCACAAACGCTGGTTAACCTCAACCGGAACTTAACTATATCGTTTATTTGCCATGAGCACAAACTTTTCCCAACTCAAACTATACCATACCTGCACATTGCAAAAAAATGTTTTCATTGAACGTGGGGCTTTGAAGAATTGTGCAATATCAACTTTCTGTCTGGTGACAGGGTTGGAGCTAACAAGCAAGTGAGCCGTTCAGCCTGGCTGACGTAGTCATACTAGCCTGTGGCACTCTAGGTCCCACAGTTGGAGTCAGTCTAGACCAATGTTCCTCATTTGACAATCTGATTCGGCAGTTAAAGAGCGAAAGTTGAAAAGAGTTGGTACTTTGTCACGGCCCCTGGGATTTCACTTAACCAAGATCATTTGTGCATACACGAAACGCTACTAAAACTCACATAAGACAGGTTGGGTACGACACAATGTTTAATAAATGTTTAAATGGGATTCCTCCATCAAGGTTTAACGAGCAAAAATACTGAGTTTGAAGGAGAAATAGTCATATAAGAACTCAAGTGCCCTATAGATTTGCTTCCTCAGACTTTTAAAAAGGACGGTACTTTATGTAACCCCATGAGACCCAGAAGGCCTATGGAGCTATTCTCTCAAACACGTGTGAGAGGGCTCCATCGCTGGTCAGAGAGACTATAACGTACTGCATTAGTAAAATGTCTCTCATGCGGCTAAACCTGATTTCTGTGCAGCGTGTCTCTTTAGCAGATGCCTGAAGTATTCACACTGATATTACCACAGAAACTAAGGGCATTTTCTTATTTGTTACATGTACTGGTCTTGCATTAACATTTCTTGCATTTATTTCCCTTTAATCCAGTGTATTAGAGTCAGACTGATGTGGCAGTTCATGGACATTGATCAGATGTTGAAGTTTCAGTATCATACTTTAGCATTAGCCAGCGTCACTCACCACCAACAGAGGTATAAATATGATTTTACTCGGCTTCAGAAGTAAATCTTCAAAAGTAAGACTCAAAGGGACGACTGCTGCTTTTGGAAGTTTTCTCCCAGGTCGTTTTGGCATGACAGTGGTCCCATGCAAAATTATATCAGAAATAAATGCTGGTCGTTGATAGCGTCAATCCAAAAATGTAGTTATCTTTGAGAAGAATACTGCCGACAGGTGGCAAAACACACACCTTCAGCTCAGAGACTCAGCGCTCTCTCTCACATTTTAATCACCGGCTCAACACATCCACACATCCAGCCACATTCAGAGTGCTGCCCGTCTCCTCCACAAGAGGCAGATAATCAACCCTGAAGTTGTTCAGGCTATTAAACAGGTGATTAGCTTCGGAGCGCTGCTTGACCGGCCGACACCGAGTCAAGAGCCGCTGCCATGCGAACGCGCGTCAAGGTTCTTGGCCTCAGAGCGGGTTCCCACCTTCAGGTACAGGTCAGTAAGGTTTCACTCTCCCATTTAATCTGCCTTCCTATTAGTGTGATCCACATTGTTAAAAGGTATAGTGATGATCAGTATAAATATATGTTTTTTCTGATAGTACAACCGCTTTTTGATTTTGTTAGTATTGGTCACTGTTTGTTTTAGAAGTCAGCGAAATGAACTGATCTGCATTTTGGAAAAACAAAAAAAACAAAAAAATAAAATAAAAACAACTACTCTATTACTTTGATCCCTGCTCTTGTTCATTGTAATGTTGCAGATTTCAAATCTAAAGCAGGAGCCAAAAGCCCGAAACGTGATTTCAATGCAAAACGATAACACTCAGACGTGCCAGAACGCTACAAAGCTGTGAAAACTGAGACATGAGATGATTGCAAATGTCTGAAGATTGAGCTTCTGAGTTTTTCTCTGAAGCTTCAAAGCTGACTTTGTGATTGTTTTGACCAATGACGTTATATCTCCCATGTTATACTCTGCTTACAAGAGAAAATGCTGGATCCAAACGTAGAGGAGAGATATTCAAGTTTGACGAATTTCAGTTGGAAAAGTCTTTGCTGAAATTGAAATCTTTGGTCAAACTAGGATGGAGGAGTTTCTTCTTACTACTGGAGATCTGAAGGATTCCCTTAGTTCTGTACAGCTCCCCATAAAAATGACATGAGTGTTTTAAAAGATTATACAGATGTTGTTCTGTACACAGGCCCTTCTGTTACACACCTACAGTATCAATCTGACACAGTGGACCTTTTTTTTTTTTTTTTTTTTAAAGGATATTCTCCTTGTAAAGAGCCCAAGCCTTCGCACAGCAAAGTCAGACAGGACTTTGCCGTTTTTACTGCACTTCTTATTAAATTTATATAAGAGATGCTGTTTGAGATGGTGAAGAGCGGCGACACTGTGTCGGGGTTTATGAAGTCGCTAGCTGTTAGCGTCACCCGGCTCGTGTGTTCTGGCCGAGCAGCTTAGTGTCAAAGAGAGGGACGTGCTTTTTCACTTTTTTGTCTTTCATCTGAATTTTTTATGTACTCTAACACACAGAAGTTTCCTTCTGTCTTTTTGCGATCGTACTGTCCCTCTCAGTTAATTTAAATGTTATTAGTCAGGTGCATAGCAAGAATTATTGGCTGCATTTGTTAATTTTGTATAATAAAATGTGTTGTGTATGCTGGCAACCTATTTTTGATATAAAAGTCATGCCAACTGTGTGTAACTGAAATACACCAAATTGAGAGAGGAGACATGAGAAGGGATGAGAGAAGTTACATTTAAAAGTAATGAGATCCTTTCATTTCCTACCTTAAAAACAAACGACTTAAGTCACAGCTATGATCCTCTGTAAGTTATACTATTTCCCAAGTTTAATCTGTATATCTGTCAGCGAGTGTGTGTGTGTGTGTGTGTGTGTGTGTGCGTGCGTGCGTGCTCTCACCATCTTAAGACTCCTCTCAGTAACGGCGAGTATCCAGGAGGAAGTGAGTCGTGACCCTCAAGTCCATCATGGCAATGGAGGGATTGAACAGAACGCTGGGGGGGCTGTAGAGATGATCGAGGAAGTCACTTTCATGCTTGGCTCGGCTCTCAGTGGAAAAAAAGAAAAGAAAAAAACAAAAAAACAAACCAAAAAAAAACAAACAAAACAAACAAAAAAAAAACGAAGCAGGCTGCACGCAGGAAGAACGCTGAAGGAAAAAACAGAAAGATGGAATCAGGAGTCATTATCTGGAGAGAAAAGGAAAACAAAAGCACAAAGAATTTATTTTTTTTAATTTTACAAACTAATTTTAACTTTGTCTCAACTACTGTGGCCTTGATTACATTCGGCAATAAATGTGGGAGGTCGCAAACATTACGGAGGAACTCGTGGATGGATTGGCGAATGGGCCCAGACCCAGAGGCCCAAGCTGAGACCCTGTGCTAGAGGCTCCGTCAGAAGGGACTGTTTCTTGGTGGAAAGTTAAAATAAAAATGTACAGACTCCTTTTTTTTTGGCTCCCCATCCTAATCTAAATTCTTTAATGTTCATTATCTACCAAGTCCAATGTGATATTTATTTCTACTCATTTTTTTCTTACACACAGCTGAACAGTGAACACATTAGCAATATCCCTGACAGCTGTGTAGCTCTAAACGTAACTTCCATTTTCTAGCATTTTATATCACACACACACACAGTATATCTTGTTCAGACTGGATTGCGGATCCGCTGTGGCAGAGAGGTTTGGAAGGTTAAGCCTCTCTTCATCTCCAGCATGGAGAAAATACTGACGCTCAGGTGCAGTTTTCAAGAAACAGCCTCACTTCGTGTTGCTTGAACACCGATGGCTGAGCTGGATGATCTCAGGGTTTTTATTTCACACTGATCACTTCATGTGCAGCTTGCACAGGGGTTTTTTGCTTTTCCCGTTTAATTGCATATTCTGTGTATTTATGTCTACGTCTGTGTTCTGGTCTACACTTTGCAAGACAAACAAGGTTTAAGTTGAACGTTCAAAGTGATGGTTAAATGGTTGACCTGCTGCTTAAAGAGACACAAAAATGACGACTCTCTCCTGTCTGTTCATGGGGGTCTAGTGATGCATGTGTCCATAGTGCAGCGATTTACTGACAGTCAGGATATTAACAGTGAATCAGTAATGGTCGTTTTATTTTTCAATCCATTTCTTAGCTTCTTTCTCTACATTTGTAATTGATTAACTTAAATTAGCACTTTACGTTGTCGTTTTTCTTTATTGTTCTAACGTATTAATATCAATCTCTGCTGTTTTTAGTGCCTCTGCTCCTCTTTTGCTTTGCCTTTTTCCCCATGTAAAGCACTTTGAACTACAATATCATAAAACAGTGCCATACAAATAGACTTGAACTCGATTATGCGCAAAAATTGTAATATAAATAAAGGTAAGTTTGAGGTTATTGTGAGAAAACATCTTCCCCGCTTCTTATGTCCTGCCTTACAGTAGTATGATTTAGAGAATCTGTCAAAAACAAGTCGTTTACGCATTTAGTAATTGGATAATACACACAATATATACACAGAAACCTCTACGTAGGGAATTTTGGGGTGGTCAAAAACTTCATTGCGTTATTTTATAAGAGTAGGTATCTCCTTTTCTCAGAATGGTTGATATCTTGCTTTGGAACAGAGCTCGTGACGACATGTTTTCTAAATCCTCTGCCCTCCCTCGACACAGTTTTGAGGAGAAGTCTGCACGGAGGAAAGAAAGAAAGAGAGACAGTGTATGTGAGTGCGGCCGAGGCAGCCGGTGGGAGATTAGCAGAGTTTTCTGCGAATGATCCTCGCCGACTGGCCAATCTGTTCAGCCGGGGTCTCGAATTCACGCAGACGGCGCGAGTAGTGACACCAACTGCTGCGACAGAAAGGGAGAGCAAGCAGGAAGTTCCATGGCACGCCGCCCGTCACGTGACTGGTCCACGCTTGGTCCCCATCCAGCCATCTGTTTTTTTTTTTTTTTTCTTTCCTTCTCTGTCTTTCCCCACACTGCTTCCTCCGCTGTACTTTTTGGTTCCTCCCCTTGCTGGCCACTAACCGGTCACATGTGGCCTTTGAGAGAATATCTTGAAAATTATGGGTCTAAGGGGCTTCCCTGTCTGGTTCAACACTACAGTGGTTCGCGGCTCATTCAGTTTTTGAAAGAGAAAAAAAATATCTTCTTGAACAAGTAGAAGCCTGCTGATACTCGAGTTTGTTTTTTTTAATAGTTTGGAAGGTTGACTCATTACTGCAGATTAGTTGTTTGTTTTTTTTTTACACACATCGGTCCCTTCAAACTGTTGATTAAGCAGCACGTATCTACGGCAGCGCTACACGTCGCCCGGGTCATATCACTGAACTGCAACTGGGCACTATGTTCCTCCGTTCTTCTGAACCACACCTGGGTTCTACGACAACCTCAAGGCTTCACTAAGCCCATCAAACCACAGCCCTGGCTCAGGCAAAACCTTTCCACTGCGTGGAAATGCCCTTAAAACGGATGAAAGTGCAGAGTTCAAGCCGAGCCGCAAACACAGGAGCCACAAAAAGTTCTGCTCAACCCAACCTCAGCTGTCCAGACCATTTTGAAAATGACTGCTCCGACGTGTTCAGGCATCGAAAAGGGGCTTGTTTAGGAGTGAGCTCGCCAGATTGACAGGCGTCTCAGTCGTGACGGGCGCGATCAGACTTTCCCACCATCGTGGACATGGACATTACTTGAGCTCCACAATGGCCATGAAAGGTCCCGAAAGTGTAAATACCAAAAACAGTTCATTAGGCCTTCACATGTTAGGGCCCATAGGGGATCTGCATTAGTGATCTTCTGTGGCTGGGCCTCATGGATGGCACAAAAACAACAATGAAACAGCTTTCTGTGACTTTTTACTCTGCATTGCACCCGGTAGCTCAGCCTGGGACGATACAAAGAGTAATTTCTGAGTGTGTGTGATGGCACGCCTTTTGAATCCTATGGTTCTATATAGGTAAAACAGTGTTTGTGCTCGCTCCTTTCAGCCCTATGTTTAGGCCCCAGTCAGAAGGGCGATAGCCCACGCCGTTTCAATAAGAAAAAGCCGAAGTACATCGATGCCGACTCGCACAGAGAGACAAGACCAAAAGTTGTACAAGGCCCTAATCCTGTCAGGGATAAAGGTTCATCTCCCTCCTGTGAACTCTAATCTCTGATGATTTTGACTGAAGCCTCCACACTGACACACTGTGTCTGTATCCGTCCAGTAATTTGCACCGTGGTAAATGAAGACAGTGTCAGCTCCACAGACTCCATATGGAATATAAAAAAGTAAATGATTCAGCACAGATAAAACTGTAAGACAACAAAACATAATTGCGTTTTGATGTCAAGCCTCTTTGCCTGGCTTTCATATCCCGGATCATTTGCCTGCATCGCTTTGGAACAGAACTTGTTTCAAACGGCTGCCTTTCTCTCCAATATTGTGCTAATGCATTTAATTTAATGTTCGCAGTCGCCGTAATTGGTATAATATTGCTCTATAATACATTGAAGGAAACCTTAGCATTAAGCACTAAATTGAAATTTTGAAGCGAACGGTGAAAACGACTGTAGGGGCAAAGAAACCCCATTAAATGTAATTTGTTCTGCATGGCTGTGGGGGTAATGGTTACCGAGACACTCCTTTATTAAGTCGAATAGGTAGTGAGGTAGCCTCAGATTTGCTCTCTTTTTCACACACACACACACACACACACACACACACACACACACACACACACACACACACACACACACACACACACACACACACACACACACACACACACACACACACACACACACACACACAGGCGTTATGCTGCCGACACACTGTTAGTGGAGGTATTCAGCAAGGTGTAAGCTGTCGCCTGCTGTTATTCCAGCCACAAAGTGAACGTTAAGCAGCCACTGGAGGACTGCTGAACACACACACTCACACACACACACACTAGACACGTTAGAAACAATGCGTGCGCGCGCACACGCACACACCTTATTCTTGTCCCTTAATATCACTTGTATATCCAGGGTAAGGCTGAAACTGTGGAGACAGATTTCAGGAGGAGGAAGAAGAGGAGGAAGGAGAAAGATAAAGTACAGGAAGGAAGAGGAGTATCACTGAGGGAGGGGGGAAGGGGGTAGGAAAAAAAGGATGGAGAGATGGAGGAGGAGAAAAGAGGAAGAGCTAAGGGAAGGAAGAGACAAAGATGAGGCCAGAAAAAGGGGAAAGGAGGAAAAAGTGAAAAAGGTGGGAGGAAGAGAGGAGGAAAGACAAAGAAAAAAGAAACAGTTGGATAAGGGAGGAGGCAGAAGGAGGAGGAGAGAAGGAAGGAGGGAAAGGAAGAAAAGGAAAGGAAGAGGAAGAAAATGGGAGGAAGAGCAAACAAACAAGATGAGGAGAGAAGGGGGTTGGAGGAAAATGAAGAGGGAGGAGAGTGGGAGCAGGAAGAAGGAAAGGAAGACAAAGATGAGGAAGGAAAAGAATGAAGATAAAGGAAGGCAAAGAGGAAGAGGAGGGGAGGAGGGAAAAGAGAGGTAGAGAGAAAGGGGAGGGCAAAGAGGATGACAAAGGACGAGGAGGGAGGAAAAGGGAAGGGGGAAGTGATATGGAAGAGGGAAAAGAAAAAGGGGGGAGAGGCAGAAAGAAAAGATAAAGAAGAGGAAAAGGAGAAAGAAGGGTAAAGGGGAGATGGAAGTAGAGGTGGAACTAGGAGAGAGCAAAGAGGACAAAAGAAGGCCATGAAGGGGGAAGAGGGGAAGGAGATGGAGGAGGGGGGGGCAGAGGAAGAGGGGGAAGAGTGATAGAAGAATAATATGAGGAGGGAGAAGGTGAAGAGGCAGGAGAGGAGAGGAGGAAGACGAGGAGGTCCCAGCGGAGGACGGTAGATCAAACACAGACTCTAAGTCAAACTCCACTGAGAGATCTTAAACCTCCTTTGTAATTGGAATTTTAAAAGTTAATACAAAGACGCTCTTTCAGTAAGATGTCTTTAGCAGATAGAAAAAAACACAAGGATGACTTTTTTGTCCCTCCAGTGATCACTTCCCTTCAAGCAGGAAAATGAAAGACTTCTTCTGCTTTGGTGTGAGGACTGTTTTTTTTTATTTTTTCGTTTCGTTTTTTTTTAATGTGCACAAAAAACAGAGAAGCCGAAAGTTACGCAATTTTTCTTGATGCACAACAGTATTTCCATCCGCCCAATACTGCTGCGTAGCGCCTTCCAGCTACAGTGCGGGTTGCCAGGTACAGTCAGTGAGCGCGGGCCTTGGCGATGGCACAGCATGAAACTAAAACGACAACTAGAATTTCCACACCGACTTCCCCTACAAGACCACAAGATTATGTGATACTGAACGACAAATTTGCAAGTAATCAAATAAGAAGAGCTGAACCGACTGGTCTTGGCATCTATAGAGGCATGATGGCACCGAACCTGGCAACCTCTTTCCAAGCGTCAATCTAGACAGGGGAGTAGTGAATGCATTCCCTCCGGCGTGTGCATCAGCAATACAGTATACGTGTTGGTCATTACCGGAGGAGAAGGAACAATTCACCGAGACCTCATCCAGTATTTGACCAAATGTTTTTTTTTTTCCACGCGGTCAAATCGTTAAAACGCAGCTACACAAAGATGCACTGAATACTAACAGTCCTATTTCAAAGCCTAATGTCAGGGAGGCAGTGGGTGTTGGTGTGCATCAGTGGGAGCTGCGGAGTTTTGCTCGGTGGAGGAACAGATGGGAGAAACTCGCCAGGGGAGGATGAATTCCGGTCAAAAAGAAGGTGACAGCAGAGCGTGACCGCCAACATGTCCGCCACATACTTCTGCCTCTCTGTCTCGCTCCCTCTTTCCCCCTTTCACTGCAGCCTCTCTACCCGTCCATCTCTCCACCCTCCTCCTCTCCCCTTCATCTCTCTCTCTCTCTCTCTTCTCTATCCGGGGTTTTCAGTCATCAAAATCACCCAACATCCGGGTGCTCAGATGCTCTTCGCTGGTTCGTGTGTGATGGGAGGGGTTTGGGAGCAGGGATAGAGTGAGGGAGGCTGAATACACCGCCAACCACAGAGATCTTGATAACTAACAGGGGAATGGCAAATATACTGTATATATAAATGTGTCTGCGAGGGATATTTGGCTCAGGGATACTTTCAATATTTGCACAAGCCTTTTATGCAAGTATGCGGTTCACCAGAATGTGTCTTTTTCCATATGAAACTATCTGAGCTTTTTCATTTTTTGTTCATTTCTGATGAAGTTGGCCAGTTTCCAGACTCCTGAAAGTCAGATTTGCAGGGCTTTTTTTTTTGTTTTTTTTGTTTTGTTTTCTCATTTTGCTTATGAGCCTTTTTAGCGGCTCCTGGCCAAAAAACACACTAAATCCCCCCGGAAAGCGGCGGTAACTCTGGGCGATTAGGAGCCGATGCGGACCCGAAACATGACTTCTTCACCCGCTGAGTTGGTTTAAGGCGGATCATTAAGAGCGAAAGACTGAACCAGGCAAACTTTGAAGCAGTCCAACATTTAAATGACGGTGAAAGCTAAATTCTGCACGAGGAAAGAAAAGTTCAGCTGCCCACCATCTGATTTTCATAAGAATCGTTTGAGTTTTAGTCCAAAAGATTTTCATCATTTAATCTGAGTGACAGCAACTCCCACTGAAGTGACGACCATCATGAAACTCAACACTACTACATTATTTTGCTTTTTAAAAGAAACACAGGTAAGAGAGTGACAGACGGGATCTTCTGTCTCAGAAGGGAAGAATGAACAAATTGTATGTGCATCGAGTGGGTGTGTGCAGACAACAATGTGCTACTCAAGATGCCTTTGAAGGCTTTTCAAGTCCTGGCGACAGGTGCAGCCATCGTAACAATTCGGCATCAATCAATTTATGGCACTTGTATTTAGTCCAGTTATTCAGTTCCCCCCCCCGGTTTCCATCAATGTCTCGCAATTGTCAAGCTGGTTTCTGCTTTGTGTAATTTGAACGATGAAAAGGTGCATCGTCGTAGGATTTGTTGTGTACACTAACCTAAGACACCTTACGTATGTCAGAACGGCGACGACCTTTTGAATCACACAGGGTTTCTGGATCTAGGTAATCATTTGTGTTTCTCAAAACGCAATGATGAATACTATTTTAAAACTACACGACCATGACACCCCCCCCCCAAGTAAACAACACTAATACTACTGCTACTGACAATTTACGCATCAGAGGCAAAACACAAAAAAAATGCGTGACGGCGACCATGTTGACTCCACAGCTACTAAGGACAGCGCACGCTCTGTCAGTCTCACACTGTGACACAGGAGCGGACGAACTAAAAAGCAGCCTCCCAGTGCCATTTCACATGTGAATACCCAGCATGCATTAGGTGGCTGTGGGTAGGTGAGCCTCGGGACAAATTACAGCTCTATGCTCAATTGTGTAGGAGGACAGATTTTAAACCAGGCACCCGAGGGCCTGCATAACCTCAGCTAAGGCTATTAATACACAGGGTAAAGTCATAAACCCTGTCCTGCAGGGACACAGATGTACGAACACATATACACCCGGATATGTGCACACAGACAAAGAGGATCGTTTCACATGCGACACACATATCCATGTCTAGATATGGATCGAGATATCTAGATATATAAAGGTTTTTTAATCTGTCTGCTTATTAACATTCAAATGTGTACATTAGGGATACATTACACACAATTTATCTCCGTTTGAATATACACATTTGACATATTTAATACTTGAATATATTTCAGTTTGATTCACCTGTGATTTACTGCAGTTTTACTGATTCCATACTAACTGCGTATGAACCTGTGAAGATTTTGCCCGAAATGACTCGAAAGAGACTTTTTGATCAAATCGCTCGACATGAATATTTATTGTGATTTACGGTACCTCGCGTTGTCGTGAATATTGTTTAAGCGGGGAGCTGAAGTCCCATCGTGTAAATGTTTAAGAGGTTTTTTTCTTCAGTCTGGTGAAAGGGAGATATTACCTGAGGGGAGGAAAAAAAAAAAAAACATTCATCATTTTAGGGAAAAAAGGTCAAACTTGAATGTTGTGACACAAGAGTTTTAGTATTCCATATAATACTTTTTTTTTTTTTTACACACTCCAAGCGTGAAAGAATAGGATGACGGTGGACGTTTAATTCTTCATAAACGGGATGACACACGTGCCGTCTTGCCCCGCACGCACCCCCATTGTGGTGCACATCCGTACAAGCTAAACCCCTCCCGCCACCCTCACTCTCCTCAGGGCTTTAAAAAAACAGGCAAACTGAACACACAGACTCCGATCCAAGAAAACAGATGCTGCTACGCACCAACACATGCAGAAATTGATATCATGTCTTTAGCATCACATTTGTCATATGCGCTCTCTCTCTCTCCATCGCATGCCACATGCACGAATACCACGTACTCGTACACTAACATGGTGAACACACACACACACACAAAAAAAATGTACGCTTGCTGTTTACAAATTGGAGATGTGTGTGTGCAAACATTTATGAGAAGAGGAACTAAAGGAGCCCAAGCAGGGTGCTCTGACGATAGCAAGGGAGGAGGGATTTAAGAGGAAGGTCCGTCTGCAAGGCTCAGCTGAGGGCAGAAACCCCCCAAAGGCAAAAAAAAAAAAAAAAAAAGACAAGACAGCATCCTTACCATGCTACCTTATGAAGTCTTGCTAATCTTTGAGGTTCAAATTGATAATAATATCAATAATATCACATCTCACACACGTGTTCAACTCTTACACGGGTCTTGTACCAGTCCTTGGGTGGTCCAAGCCCAGGAGAGCAAATTTTCCAGGTGTGACACGTACATCATGGTATGGGGCTGCCATCTGATTTGGCGCCTGCGCTCATGAGCAACTCGCCGTCAAATGAACGTGACGGCTGTTTAGCCGGGCCCTGCCTCGCTATCACTACCATCCGTGAGTGGAACAAACAAAGACGAGAGAGACGGCTGCTGTGCGGGGACAAAAAGGATAAATGTGTCACAGAACCACCAGTGCTCGGTTGGCAGGTGAAGAGAGCAGAGCACAGCTTTGAATGAAAGGAAGTTGTTGTCCGTCCGTCCCTCCATCCGTCCATCCGTCCATCCGTCCATCCAGTCTCTCTGCTTAGACTCGGTTTCTTTGTTTCTCTGGCCTCATGTCACCACTAGCAGGGTTTTTTTTTTTTCTTTTTTTTCATAGCAAGAAGGGAGGTAAAAAGAGGCACCAGAAAACACAGCCGCAAGCTAAAAGGAAAATAAGACTCATTTTTGAAATTGGAGCGGCGTGTGTGTGTGTGTGTGTGTGTGTGTGTGTGTTTGAGAGAGAGAGATGAGGCAATGCCACCAATGATACTGCTGACTGTCTGTATCTTTATACATTTACACACACACGCTGGCAATCAGAACAACTAATGATACGACTGTCAATCTCTTTTTTTTTAACTCACTTTTTCTCCGTCACACAAACACACACGCACACACACACAGACACACACACACACGGACACCAACATGCTTGTGGGTTTTTTGCTCCACGCTGTCACTCTGCCATACTGAGGAGGCAGGTGTTAATTACCGACTAAAGCAGGAGCTAAAAAGGTGCACGGCTCAGAGAAGGAAGAAATTTGACACCCTCCCCCCTAACACACACGCACACACACACACACACACACACAAACACCATCACCACCTCACACACCCACGGCAGCCAAAACAACACACCTTTGTTCCCCAATTAGAAGCCCTGCAACTCGGGACTTCTCATTTGTCGCCACGGTGACGGTGGCTTAATCAATGTAGCACAGGAGTCTCAAAGTTCAGCAGAGAAGAAACTTTCGTCAACTCTGTTCACACTGCAACTTAAAACTGAATCCAGATCAGATCCCTGAAATACAACGTGTGTCTAAATACCTTTAGGCGTTTTATCTGCGGGGTTTCGTTTTCCCCGAAACAGGTGACGCTGTTTACAAGTTTACCAAATCAACCTTGGGAACACAGTTTAGGACTTTATGACAGTCTTTAGCTTCGGCACAGTTCGGAGGTTCGCAGCCCAAAATATTAACTTTCCAGTTGATTACAAATGATAACTCAAACAACGAAAGTGTAAAGTTGGCAGTGACGGTCCCTACCAATTTCTACGCTCCACTTAAGGTCCTGTGACCCAATATCTTGATCATCCTCACAAATGTATTGATTTTATTTACAACTTTTAATTTTACTTTTACGTGCGTAGTCTCCGTCCCTATTCTCGACATCCTTTTTGCTTTGTCTACTGCATTATTATGTATTAAAACTGGCTAATTGTCCTGTCTGTTCCTTGTCAACAGCAACTAACTGCAGCGGGCCTGGAAGGTGGAAGAGTGCTTGAGGCAGGGAATGAAGTGGCCTACTCAGTGACTGGTAATTTTAAAAAAGCAATTTTCTTTCTGGATTCAGTGTAACTTTGATATTGTTCGGTAAAATCCTTGTGGGGGAAAAATATAATTATCTTAAGTTTGAGCTCAGCAATTTGTTGGAGAATTAACAGACTTTTTAAGGGTCTTTAAATTTAGAGTCCTTATGATTGGATTGTTGGCTCTGTTTTTTATGTTTCCTTTTCCATGCTCTTGTTATTCTTTGTTTTGTATTGTCGTCCGATGTTTAATCTGTTCTTTTCCTGCTGGACAGGACTTTGTATAAACCCTTTGGCTTTCTTCTCCCCTGCACAAATTCATTTAGCTTTATTACTTCACTACTTTTACTGCGATGTTTTCATTTGGTAAAAAACAAAAAAAACAAAAAACTGATTTGACTCTTGGTTGGTTTAGAGACACCTGTGGCGACTGGTGGTAACAACAACTGGCCTTTCAACATATCGTTCGGTGGGAATGCAACTTGCGGACCACCGGGGGCAGCAAAACAGAAATGCAACAGAACAACAGCAGATGCATCCGTTTACAGCGAACCTAAACAAAGCGGTGGTGCTGAGAGAAATCGGTGTCACCAACATCGTTACGTACAGCAACACTGAACTTACGACAATCATGACGGCAAAGGCAGACCCTGCCAGTAACGATGGAAAACGGCTAAATGGAAAATACATCGAATGGTTATTGCAAAAAAAAAAAAAAAAAAAGCAACTATAAATAGTATCAAAAATGGGACTTTATGTAATGCAACATGAAAATTATATTTTAACTGACTGTGTTTTTCCTTCTGCAATCCTCTGCATGGACTCCCCTGGATCCACCAACATGTGGGTGGTCCACAGGAAACTACAGCTTTCATTTTTTAATTAAAAAAAAAAAAAAAAAAAAACACGAAAATATTGCTGGTAGCCAAAGAACCTCTCTGTTTTGGAGGAAAAGGGAGCAGCAACAGCAACAGCCTAGCAACTTTGGTGGTCACTTGCAAAGAGCCGGCGCCTTTGCAACAGAGAAATCGCTGGTCATCATCTCGCAGTTAGAGAGGAGGAGAAGGAGCAGGATTCCCAGCAGCTCAGTGTCAATAAAACGAAGACAGGAGAGGAATGGGGGGGGGACAACTTCGACCGGAAATTCAATGTGGCATCACATATGGGACACATAAGCTCCGTCCTTTATAGTTTCTGTGTGTGTGTGTGAATTTCGAAGTAAGAGTCCTGGTGCATTTGAAGGTATGCAAAGCTGGCGACATGTGTAGCCATCATAAGGTCTGTGTCTATCTGTGTTTCATTTTCGGGGGGGGGGGGGGGCAGAGTGTGTATCTGCGTGTGTATGCATGCGCACGTTTGGGATGGGGGAGGGGGGGGATCTGAGGACGCCACAGGTTTGAGGCAGATGGGCTCTGTGTCAGCCATGACAGGCGGCCAGGCTTCCTCTGCACATTTTTGGAGCCCGACACACACACACACACACACACACACACACACACACACACACACACACACACACACACACACACACACACACACACTGCCCCCCCCCTCCGCATCTCTCTGATCAGGTAAATCTGGGCACCCTGTGGAAAGTTCTGGGGGATGAATTTCGCCTGCGGCTGTGAGTTTTGTGACTCGGCTCCATCTGTCACAGATCTTCACCGGCCTCAGCTGCCAGGAGGGACCACACCTCCTCCTCCTCCACCACCTCCTGCTCCACCTCTTCTTCCTCTCTCAGAGAGAGAGATAGGGAGACAGAAAAAACTAAGTGGAGGCACAGGGGAACATGCCTTGCTTGTACAGTTATTAATTATGTAAAGATTAGAGTCTGTTATTTGTCATTTGTTGACTGGTATTTTCCTGTGTTGCTCTGCTGCAGCACATACAGGTGCACATGCAAACAAAAATCAAGGTACTAATCAAAAATAGCACTGAAGACAAACATGCAGTAATTGAAACAAGACTCAATCTGAAATGTAAACGCTTGGCTTTCAGGAGCTTTCTATTTGGTTATAATATTGAAAGGGCCTGGAGCTTCAAACAAAAACCTCTCGATGAGGAGGAAAGAAACAAAAATCAACTCAACATTCCGACCAGAGGCAGAATCATCCAAGGATTTTAAGGAAGAAAAAAAACACAGCCGGTGTTTCCTGTCTGACGATGAAAAATTGATTTTCATTTTCTGTCGCTTTGAGATTAGTTAGTGTCTAGTGCGGTAACATAGATGACTCACGACAAAGTTACTATGTGAGCGTGTTATGGCACCCTTGTTCCTGGCTTAACACCGTATAACCGTTTTGGTGATCCGACAACACAGTTTGTCAGCTTGTGATCTTAAGAGCAAAAGGGCTTGTGACCCGAGCATGAAAGAAGAAAAAACTTTTCTGCAGCGTGAAACGATGTGATACGAAATGAGGGTGGAAAACGATTTAAACACTTGTCGTGTTTCATAGAGAATTTGCAAATGAATGAAACGACTTCTTTGATGCAGGCTGTGTTATTAACTCAAAAACCATTTCCAGTCATGACTAACAAACCTTATTTTTTGACGTAAGTGGAGACTAAGTCATCTAGGACTGATTTTTCACCGAGATAACCGCAAAGATTGACAAAAAAAACTAAACAAACGAACAAAAAAAATAGTTACTGTACCGAACACATGCTGACATAGAAATTCCGTCCTGTAAGAAGCACCACATTGGTTTTTTCTGGCAGTAACTAGAAGCTAAGAGCTAAGGGGCGACTTGCTAATACGTCCATTTTTCTTAGAAATCCGTCACTGCTCGATTATCTCAGTAAGATCACAGGGTGAACCAGCCAAATCTGAAAAAACGCTGACCACCTTCACAATTAAAATTGCAAAACGACAATTGTTATATTATTATTATTATTAGGAAAAGGCGAATACAAAGTAATACAGCAACATTAGTAGTATTATGAGTTTATCTGTTATCGGCATATATCTGAATTATGATAAAGTCCTCCAGCAGCACAGCGAGGGTTAACTGCTGCCCGGAGGAAATACCTAATTCATCCTCTACGGTTTGGTTCCTCTCTGAGCTATTTCCTGTTGGACGAGCCCTACAAAGCGCTGCCAGATCAGCGAGCATGAATCATCTCAATATAGCCTACTTTTTTTTTTTTTTTTTTTCCCCTCCTTCTTCTTACAGTTACACTTAGATGTTCAGCTGATGCTCTTATCCAGAAAAAGACCAAATGTGTGCAGTGGAGGAAGGAGCCCGAAATTCCACACACGTCAGGATTACGGGGCGGCAGCGGTGAGGAGGTCAAAGGTCAGAGTCCCTGTGTGTAGTGAGGGATGGAGTGTGACAGAGGTGGTGAATGGGGAAAACGATCAGGTGCAAGTAGAGGAAGAAAATGAGACGACGGGTAAGATAACATTTCTATTTTGACATCACTTTTGGAAGAGTGAGGCATGAGTCTGGAGTCGGAAAAAGTCCATTACAAAAGCTTTGGGGGGCAGATTTTTCTCTCTCGCAAATTTTTTAAATGTCTTACCATCTCATTAGAAAGCGAGTTAAATAGGTCCCGTGTGACTGGGTGTGTGCGGCGGGGGTAAGTGCGACAATGCTTTGACTTCTTTTCACCACTGTTTCTCGCACACAGCGCCTTGACTTGACTCGCTTCGGGCCCCAAGAACTACCGGGCCGGCCCTGTAAGACTTTTCTCTTAGAAAAAAAAGTTTTAAATTATGTTAGAAAAAATTATAGATGTTGATTTGATGGGAGAAAAAAAAATGAATGTAGGAGCCGTGGCCTTGTGTTAAGATGCTTCATTTATTCTGGTTTTCCACATTTGGTTCAAGTTGTCACTTCAACTACCACTCAGCGTCTTAATGTGTGCTGGGTCTGTGTTTGTCTAAAATTTCTGCTGTTGAGGTTAACCCTGTATCTCCATATCTCGCTTTTCAATAAGGAAGAACACTGCCTTATTTAGCCCTGACAACAATGCGTTTTGGTTTCTGTTCACTCACCAGAACTGGAGCTATGAGGGTTTTCACAGCGTAGCAAAAACAGCGGCGGCTCTCTTATTTTTGGAAGAGAAGCCTGTAAACGTTCCCTTGGAGTGGAAGGGACGAGGAGATAACGAAAACAGACGGGAGGTTTTACACGCAACTAAAATCCGCACACAGGAGCCAAGCAAAAGCACAAACTACAGCAGAGGCCAGGAGAGGAGAAGAAATGATGGGCCTCTGTCAAATCATTAAATAAATAAATAAATAATAATAAAAAATAAAAAACAAATAAATAAATAAATAAAATCAAACAATTAAAGGAGTTTTTTTTTCTTTTCTAACAAACTAACTGATGAAGAAAGTCTGGGGTTGTTGAGGACAAATCTCGCTAAGAATAATAAAAAAAGTGCACCTTATAAAACATATGGACACTTGGCACATTCTTTGGCACCCGCTTAATAGTTCCACTCCCAAAGTCAGATTCTGTGGTTTCGAAGCGCCGCGGGTGCATATGGAAGTGTTAAAGTTTTTGTCACCTTTAATTGACATCACATTGCGTCGACTGAACTTTGAAAAGTCGTGGTAAACACTTTCCCCCACCGGTGCGGATCGACCCGTGTGGGGAAAAGCCTGCCTGTCGCTGCTGCGTTCTGGTTTGGGCCTGACACTTCTGACAGACTTTCAGCCAGGAAGGTTTTTCTTCTTTGTCTTGTTCCTCTGTGAAGAAAGTAGCTCGCGGTAATGCGGAGAGTTTATGTGAAAGAAAGGAGAAGCTAAGTGAACTGAAACGGCATACGACATCAAAATTAGGACTGTGTGCTGTGTGAAATGGAATAAGTTATCAAAAATCGCACAAATTAGGTAGGTTGACTTTCCCTTCTGGGCCAGATGCAGATCTTTGTAAGACAGCGCTGGCAAAGAGAAGATGTGGGATGTAAAACTCTGGTTAGCAGCCGGCTCTCCCTTGGACATTGGTTTTTAAAACAGGGGTGTGGGCGGAATGACGAGACACATGATTGATTAATGACTTACTTTTCCACTTAAAGGCCACAGCTACTCTCTGCTCGGCTCCAAGTCGCGTTCATTTAACTTTAATTTATGAGGGAACGCTAAGGTAAGGCTGGATCGGCGCTCGTCAGCTCACTCAGGAGACGGGGTTGGTGTCAGGAGAGCCTCGGTTGTCTTGGTAGGGAAAATATAGTGTGCGCGAGCGCGCGCGTGTGTGTGTGTGCCGCGTGCGCGCGGAAGCCTTCAGACTGCGTGTTTGAGGCTGCGTCATAAATAATGCACTCCATCTAAAAAGGGAAGGCTCGCCAATTAATGCACAGACAAATGGGAAACTGTGAAAAAAAGACAACTTTGCACACAGCAAAATTCTCTTTTTTGTCCCTTCTCACCCCCTGTTGTGCAAAAGTACTTTGCATCACCTCAAGAAAGTCCAGGAAAGCAGCAAAAATCTGTTGCATTTGGAGCCTTTTAAGCACTGGTCTGCTAAATTCTGTCCTATGAAGTGTTCTAAGTCCAGTTTTGTGCCGATTTTGTAGTTTGCCATGATTTTCTTTTGATACCAGACTACCTGTAGGAAGAGGTATTTTTATAAAAAACAACAACAAAACTCTTCTTCGTTTGGATCACATTCTCTTTTGCACGTTGCCATAAGTTGTTTTTCTGCGACTTCTCTCACTTCACTTTCATGATGCTGCTCTCTGGATGCTGAGTTGCTTGACAATGAGAGTTTGCAAATGTCAGAGGGACTATTTGGTTAATTAAAGGTTAAAGACATGCAACTCAAGTTATCTTTGGCTTCTATCTTCATATCTGACCTGAGAGTTAGCATTGTGCTCGTTTTCTTCTTGCTTTCATGATATCATAAAATGGGGTTTTGTTTGTATACGGCCATGTTTTTGTTGTATAAAAAAAAGGCATTTCGAAATAAAATTCTGGGCATCGAGAGGATGAAGAGCATTTTTAAGAACTTGAAAAAGACTAATTGAACCACATTCGCCGCTTCGTCGTGTCAGATTTGGTTAATTTGATCCAGAAGGATAATGACGTGAAAGGCAGCGTTCACTTTCAGAGAGGCTGTTATTAGGACTGGTTCCAACAACCTGACAGTTTCTTAGGCATGCATGGCTTACTTTTCGCCTTCATAAAATTCACATTCACCTATTCGCACGTAGCACCTGAACATATCACGTGATTGAACCTCCTCCTCGGTGCTAAAAGCCCTCAGCTCTGCTCAGGTGTGTGTAACCAACTCAGCTGCGGGGAACAAAATACAAATGCATATTTTATGGAACAAAAACCTCAAAGCCAAACCTAGATATTAGTCACTTTAGTAATTAAAAATGTATATTGCTCTGTGCCGTCTCACATTGTGCATTATTAACGACAGAATTTTTTCTCTCCTCTCCTCTCCTCAAACTTACAACGGCTCAAAAGGATTTTTAATGCAAAACACTCCCTCGGAGTGGCTGCGCGCACTTCACTCGACTCCTCCGGGTGAATTAGCAGATTTGTAGCAGATGAGCAAAACATGGTGAATTTGTATTGGCAGGAGTTCTTGCGCAGGTGCCTCAGACAGGTTGTGCTGTAATTACAGCAAGTCACCTTTGTTGGAGGGGAGAGGCTCGAGGTAGTGAAACATGGAGAGAACATGATATGCCCGTGCAGTCACATTAAGGAAAATGTAGTATCATTACAGCTTTATCATAAAATAGCAAAGGGTTACGGTTAATGGGGGGGGTCTGTTTTATAGTAACAGTCAAGTAGATTTTGTGCAGTGGTTGTGACAAAACGTGTTGACAAATGAAGGGCATCTGAAAAACAAGGACAAAAAAGGACAGACTTGATCATTTTAAAATGAATTTGAAATCATCTTCGAGATTTGATCTCCTATGTTGAACTCCTAAATGGACGAGCCGACCATCTCTGCTGTAAAACTCGGCGTAGAAAGAGTCTGTTGGTCGCTTTGCTTTACTCAGAATGACACAGCAAATTCTTTGTCGCGACATCACAGGACAAAAAAACCAAAAAAAAAATAGGGAAATTTAAATCATTTGTCGTAATTCTTGAATGATTTATCCTTGGTTCAATTCATCCGGACAGTGGGGAATCGTGAGCAGTAAGAGCTAAAAGTGCGTCGAAATAAAGCCTTTAGGTCAAATGATGTGACAGTAAGCCTTAGCTTTACTCAACTTTCGTAAAAAGTTACAAAAGTGAAGTTTTGACCATGTATCTCATATTCTTGGCCCAGCGTGAGAATTTCTATTGATATCATTCCTCTTGTGATAGATTTATGTCATTACATTTTTATGTTTTTAGTTCTTTTTAATCAATAAAATGGTCCTTTAAGTATGTGGTAACAGTATACAACTTGCATAATATATCCCGCACACTCAAAACGTAGAACAATATGGTGGGAAAGAGCTTCCAAAATAAACGTCTAGAGATCAACGAGAAAATATATATATTTTTTTGTAATCTGGGCAAACCATCCCTCACTATGTCACCCGAAAACATTTGTCGATTTTCGCAGATGAAGCCTCAAGACATTTACATTTGGTTCAAATGTTAGAACCAGCGGTTGAACAACTTCGTGCACAGTCACAATGATCCACTTACGAACTGCACTTAACATCAAACAACAAGGCTGACCAGAGGAAAGCTGACTAGACCTGTAACTCCTGCTGACATCTCACCCAACAGTCAAATGAGAGAAACGTGCACAGAATCGCATGAGGTTCAAATATGACCTCAGTGTTACGATATTACCGCGTTTAACACTACGCTACAATTAAATGCTACTATAGAAAATCTAATAATTTCATAAGAGCAGACTGCACGACGTCCTACATCTCTTTACTGTGGATATTCAAATTAAAAGTATAGAATTACAAGATGCTAATTCCTTCAAAAGACGACCAATTATGAATCAAAGTGAGCCGAGCAGCACAGATGCTGGCAGTGAATTCACTCACTTAACAAAGAGGAGGTGATAACACTCATGTACACACACGCACACACACACACACACACAAGCTTGTACAAAAAAACGCCTACCAAACTGAATGATATACATGTACTGTAAGCGAATGCGCATGCATGAAAACACAGCAGTTAGTTTTGTGGCAGACCTTTCATGGCATCACATATTAGTCACAAGGCGTCTTCCACATAAAGTTTACGCTGCCTAATCTATTACCCTCTAAATGGGATTTTAATTGAATTGGCGTCAAAACGACAAACAATGACGCCTCTGTTGCAATTAATAAAATCACAGCGCAGAATCTATGAGGCTTGATATGAACCTCCATTCAAATCAAGTTCATTAATGTAAATGCAAGCCATTCAAAGAGGCTCCCAATTTTTCAATCGCACCCCCGCCCGCCGCCCCCCCCCCCCCCCACACACACACACACGCACCCCTCCCTGATAGTTTGATTTTGAAAAGGAGGCCCAGCAACAGAGAAAAAAAGAAAAAAAAAAAAAAGAGCGGGAGTAAAACAGGAAAAGACAGATCGGATGTGTTGGTTTTGTTCTGGTAAAGATGAAAAGAGGCTGACGATACCTTTTTCTCAGCAACACGGAGGCAGTGGGGGAGTTAACTGAGAATTAAAGAAAAGAAAACATAAAAACACCAAAATCAAAGTTGTTATTCTTACAAAATATTTCGACCAAATCACAGATTACTGGTTGGTAAATCTTAAACTTCGCATTCTAAAAAAATCAAATAAAAAATAAAAATCAGTCATCTCTATCAATATATATCAATATCATTCCTCTTTTTACAAAGTGGTTACAGTGTTTTTTGTTTTTTTTCAAATGAGAGCCCTTCTGCTACCAGTGACTGAGTAAATAAAACGAGGTGATTAAAAGGGGGGAATGCTTTAAGCGCGCTGCTAATTAAATGGGTATGCTAATGCTGTCATACTTAGCAGATGGAAGAAGAATCACTTAAGTGTAATGCACATGTTATGGTATTTTCGACATGACATGGAGGCCCTCGTGGGATCGCTCGCTGCCGTCACGTCGTGTTTCACAACTACTCAAAAACAGCACGCACACACACGTAAACACACACCTTCGGTGACACTATCCAGCCTGCAAACTTGTGAGTGTGTGACTGTAGCCACCCATATGAATAGTGACACACACACACACACACACGCACGTACACACACACTACACATTTAAATCAAATGTGTCATTTCAGAGCGCAGTCGGTTATTTTGGTGAGAGGATGTGCTTTATGTTTTTAGAAGAAGGGAAGCAGAGAAGATCTTCATGCGAAAGGAAAAAGAAGAAAAGACTAAGAAGAAAAAAAAAAAGAAGTTTGTCCCCACTCTGCTTCCTGGCATGTTTCGTGACAGATTGGAATTTTAGGTGTACGAACATTCCTGAGAGTCTGAGGGAGACTGCAGGGATCTGGTTTGCTAACTGAAACTCAAGTGGGTGGAGCCAGAGATGTTTCTTTTTTTTTTTCTCAAATGGCAAAAACATGTCACACAACTCTTGTGTGACTGCGTGCGCTTTCCCAGATCAATGGAGCTCTTACATTAAATCAAACAGTGATGAAAAGTTGTTATTTGATTTACTGTATTCATGATTTTGAACTTAAAGTTACCCTGGACCACTCGTAGCACCGCGGAGCCGTGCTTCCGGGTCCGAGCGGGTCTCCTGTGTTGTTTGTGCTGTGGACGCAGGTGGTGGACATACGCGCTCGCCGTTGGTTCTCGTGCTATCCCGCCGCTACAACGTGGAAAGAAATACAGCGACGCGCCCAAAAAAACACAATGAAGAAAAAGGCTACTAGCAAGTTAACACGGATGTAACCGGTGAAGTATTCTTAAAAATGACTTTGCAAATGTTTTACAGGGAAGAAAATGCCCTCAGCATCAATGCTAGCCTGGAAGGGTGTTCATTCTGGTGTATATCAGGAACTTGACTCTTCTATAACTAATATAAACCATGGCAGGGCCGGCAATATAAAATAAATAAAGCAATTTTAAATATTGAAAGAATTAAATACAAAACAATTAAAAATATATTTTCTTCTTTAAAAAAGTATGAAATGTTTTTGTTTTTCTCTCCAGAGAAACAGCAACATGAAGAAGTAAATTAAACATAGAAAATAAATATATGCACTACTACAAAGGCTCTGAGTGTTTTGATCCAGAGTTTTTCAATTGAAATGGAAAGACAAACACAAAACAAAATGTACACCTGTACAACGTAAATACCATGAAGCTTTATACTGTTATGTTAATATTTGTTGGAGCTGTGTGATAAAGGTTTTTATGTACGTAGTTCACATTCAGAGGATACTGTCAGATACATTTTATATGTTCTTGGGGAAGAAAACGTTTCTAAAAAAAGGGTAAAAATCAGATCAGGGATCATTTTACTAAAAAACCGGTGTCGCTTTTTGGACGTCCCACATGAGGCGTAGTCCCTCTGTCGCACTACACACACAAACACACCCTCCGACTGTGTCTAAAGAGAGGGAGAACACGGCTAACAGGCTAAAAGAAGAGTCTGAAACCTCCCAAACAGTCGGGGAGAGCCAGGGGTCCATCAGTCAACTTTCAATCCAAATTCAAAAACGCCTTCATTATCGCTGTTCCCCACCCAGAGACGAGTCAAGTCAGACCACCGCCGTCAGAGCTCATCTACTCTATCTGCGAGTTTCCCTAATTATGGTCCGTGTTTATTCCCTGGAAGACCAACTTCCAACAGAGATGGCAGGTGTGTAATCAAAAGTCTTACTCCCGGGGCTCCAAAAATGTAACCGCCTGCAAATGAAAATTGAATATTTTGGAACTTCATCTGGGGAGACACCATTAGCCTCAAAGTGCTCTGACATATTTGTTCATTCCTTTTTTTTTTTTTTTTGTACTGTGGGAGGTAAAACACAGAGCTCTGCCAAAGGTACGATCCTTTTAAATAAAATACACTTATTTAGTCATTCATGTCTGTGATGTATATAGGACACGTGGTATTAAAAAAACAAAAAAGCAAAATGCAGTCAGCCCACAAATGACCATGTTCCCTTCAAAGCTGAGCAAGGAAAAGGAAATTTTCATCAATGGCAGTGAATCACCAACAGTGTGAGAGCTATAACAGCACCTCTACCATCATATTTCACACAGGAAATACAACTTTCACCATCAAATTATAAAAGTTTCCTATAAGATAGATATATGTGGAAGCCTTGGACAGACCGGCTGAGGAAGACATGAAACCTCTTCCATTTTCCTTCCATCTCTCACACACACACACACACACACACACACACACACACACACACACACACACACACACACACAATGCACTGGATGAGACTGAGTAAGTTTGGACCCAGCCTGACTCAGGCCCTGGACTGATTCAGCAATTGAACCGTGACGATCATCTGACTATAAACGGATAAATCTGTCCGTCCTCTGCGTGTGTACTGTTGAGAACCCAAGGAAGTGCCGTGTCGACCGTTGAGTTCTTTCGGATGAGCGGTTCTCAAGAATCATAAACAGAGAAAAATTAAACAACAGTCGGTTAGGGCTGGGGCAACTCATCCACGCAGCCGACGTCACCACTCAGGACAACGGTGCGTCACAGAGGGCTGCGCCCAGTCGAAGCACGGATTCCATGGAAAACAAGCTGCAGCTACAAAACCCCGCACGGGGGTCATCTTAAATGTGGCACTACTTGAGACAGAGACCCGAGCTCTGCAAATTGTAACTGGCTCATCGCAGCAGTACCACTGCTATGCACGGTCACTTGAGGCGAAAGCATCCCCTGGCGCTTTGTTTAAGACGCAGCGACGGCAGGACTGCACCGTCTCGTTTGCTTTTTATCCCCACCCGAGCACGATAGCCTGTAGTGGGATTATTCACAGGTGGAGGGAGTCGTTTATGCGCCGCTGCTGCAACGTCAACGTAGCGTTACACCGTGCGCCGTCGAGCGCTGTCATTCGGCCGCTTTAGACTTTCAGTTTCCTCCCGTGAATGAGTGAGAAAACGGGTTTAACGTTAGATCTTTTCAAACATTTTCCTCCTGATGCAAAAATACATTTGCCAGCGACTTTCTCAACTGCACAGTTACTCCAGACCCGGTTTAAGTTTTGAGTCGAGTTCTCCGGTGAAAATACTGATTCTCCAGTTCAGGGAAAAGGTAACCGTGCCACGCAGTGATTGAATTAACCTACGTTCACTTGCATTTTACCATTCCCTTGCCAATTTATTGTTAGGACCACCATAATATTTTGTCAACCTCAATTTCGTATAAACGGATGGACGAAATATTAGGAACACCCCTCAACAGCAGCACAAATTACAGCCTCAAAGATGAACCATTGAAATAAATCAACACCTCTTTCAAAGAGATACAATAAAGACTGAACATTATAACCCTCATGAAGGGAGGATTTATCACAGGCCTGTTTTATTATACTGCATTCGTTTTTTCTAGGTGTAACTAATAAATACCTAATGAAGTCCTGTTTCTGTGTAGTTTGCATGTTTATTAGGGAGCAGACAAGGAAAAAAAATCCATCCGAGACACTCTGACATGTATCAAAACAGATTTTTTTTTTGAATGTCGAGCTCTAGTCGTTATCCTTCCCATGGCGAACTGGTCGAATATACGATACGAGCGTTTTACTTCCAACAATCGCTTGAAGGAAAACTGGCTCAAAGAAAACACTTTGCCATCAAACTGAACATCTCAGACTGATGAGATCAAAAAGTAGATGACAGTCTTGAGGGTGGATCTTCTCTTTTAAACCGTCAAAGTCTGGGTGCGCACTTTGTCACGGCGTCCTCTCCCACACGAAGATGCATTAAAAACAAAACAAAAACCTAACATGAATCACTGACAGGAATCCTTTAAAACTGTGTTTTTGTTGTTATTCTTACATTGCGAGTACAAGCTGGAACAGAGACTTAACACGGTCAGATCGGCAGTCTGCCTCCGTGTCTTGGATCAAACGAGCGCACAAGGTGAGGGAGCTCCAGTCACTCTGGATTTCCCCTGAAGAAGAACAGCCCCAGGCGAAGAAATAAAAGGTAAGAAAAAACCCTCACAAATCGAGGGGGCGATAAAAGGCTGAGGCACATTAAAAAAATGTCACGTTTTTGAACCATTTGGTAAGGGAAGTTAACCAAATATGAGTGCGGCGTAATGTTCCTTTACGCTGTCATTTAAACTTATACCTATCATCACTCGTGGCCTTAGCGTGCGCTGGGGTACTGATGATCCAACGAGGAGCGCACAGTTGATTAACGGCGCCCCATCCAAGCGTTGCTTTCTCTATTTCTGTCAGGCCTAATGGCATTAGATCAGTAATTATAAGATTATTCACAGTTCACGCGGGCCTCACTGTTAACTTTTGAGATATGAGACCATTATCATCTTCTAATCTCTTTTTCTCTGAATTACAGCACAGATTCATATCGCCGTTTTGAAGGCTCGTATGTCGCGCCCGTCCTCAAACTGGCACAGTGTCTCTCTGTTCGGGTCCCTTTCATAGCTTTTGATCACAGACGACGACTCCTCTATTCTCGAGCAGCTTTGAAACAAGTTCGAAAGGGAGTTTCTACCTACAGACACACAGGCCGCGTTTGTTCAGGGTTTCAGCTTTTTGCGGCAAAAGCTGCACATTTGCGGCGCTTACCGTCGACCGTTCTGTGATAGTGACGCTCGAAAAACTTGCTCAGGTTCTGATCTGTTCACTGAACGAAACAGGCGCAATAAATGGACACACAGAGGAAACTGTACGATACTGTAACTTTGTAAGACTTAACACCCAAGGGAGTCATGAAACCATCAAGGCACGAAATCAGCTGGAGTAATACGCACCCCTCTTTCAACACTTTCTGCCCCGAGGTCTTTAGGCACAAAACAGAGCCTTTGCTTGCTCTGTGGCGACAGTTAAAGCGCCCTAATAAGGATTATCTGTCCTAACATGTGGCTGAGATCTGAGTTTTTCTGTCATGTGGACAAAAAAAAAAAAAAGCCAAATGGAAGTCAGATTTCTTTTTGTTCATGAGTTACGATTTGGACCACACAGCAAAAAAAAAAAAAAAAAAAAAATCCCTGTATCCAGTTTTTCCCCTGTGTAAAGTCCTTGAAACCAATTTTCTAAAATCAAGTGAAACAATATGTCAGAGTAATGACAATATTTCAATCTGTGTCCAATTAAAAACACAAAAAGCTTTCATCACTAATGAACAACTTTGCACCAAACTTGGTGGAGTTATGGAGCATGGGCGAGGGAAGAAATCATTAAATTCTGGGGCAGATCGGGATCATTTACTATCAATTTAAATTTTTTTTGTTTGTTTGACATTTTCCTTGGTGGAGGTATGTACTCTACTGAGTGCCAGTTCTAGTTCTTTATTGTTTCAATATGCAAATACTAATTTCTAGAAATTTTGTGAAACAAGTTGATTTCTGTTGAAAACAAAATGAAATGTTCTTACTGCACTGGCAGGCTTTTTTTTTTTTTTTTTTTTTTTTTAAATGAGACAGAATAAGATAAGATTTTTCTGTAGTGGAAAGAGGTTTAGATGCAAGGCTACTGGAAAACAGCACCCATCAAAAAGAGTAACGCTCACATACTGACTGACTGACAAATTTACTTAAATAGGCAATATTTCCATTTTTTTGTTGTTGTTGTTGTTGTTCATCTTTTTACTTGACAAAACTGACTCGGTTGAATCGTTGTCTCTTTAAACAAACCTTGTAGCGTGGGGTCAGCGTGCAGGCATTACTCTTTTTTCACTGATGTAGATTTTTCTGCATTGCAAACATATGTAGACTTTTTCAACCCAAAGACCACGCAGCTGATCCCAAGGTCAATATGGAGGACGAAGAGGCAACTGAAATCAGGACTTTCCTGATGTTCGGAGAGATGCCTCATTTCCCTCAAAACTCAACGCCGCAAACCATTAAAGAGTGCAAAGCACAAAAATGGAGGTGATTGCAAACTTTTGGAAAAACAAAGGTTCTAAAAAACAAAATAGCCTCTCAGCCACCTCCAGCCCCGTCTGCACCAGTCACAAACCACACTCGTGCTCCACAGGGGTTAAGGTCACTTCCTTTAAGCCCCCGCCTCCACCGCTCAGCCCTCTGCCTCTCAGCCGCCGACTCATCAGAGGAGAGGCAGACTTCTCAGCCTCCCCTGTAATTAAACACCGAAAAAGGAGCCGTCACAGCAGGGAACAGCGGCTTGTCGCTCCCTGGGGTGAAGCAGAGCCACCACCAAAGACGAGGAGGAGTAGATGAAGGAGGAAGCTGCAGCTGAAGGTAGCCTGAAGGTTACAGGAAATAGTGTAGACTCGTAGAAAGAGGTTGTGAGTTCAGGTCTCCGCATTCTTGGATAGCGGGGAACAGCACCGGTAGCTGCGGTAATGCTAGGTGAGCAGTCTAGTCTAGTCCACAGACACTACAGTCAATGGACGCAAGCTTTTCCTTTAACTTGGCGACAAATGAGAACCATGTAACCACGGTTACTGTAAACAAAGATGACGACAGCTGCAGCCCCAAAACGCTTAGAGGGCAAAAAATTAAAAAGCATGAAAAAATAAAAGATAAAAGCAATTTCCCTGATGACTGGACTAAAATGTCTTCCATTTTTGTTGAGGAAATTGAACAAAAATCAAATGACTAAAAATTGACCAAAACTAATACGCATCTCCATCAAAAGACTAAGACCCTAAACACAGGTTTAGAGTGAGGTTTTGTAGAGGGCTTCACGCATTTTTTGTTCGCTTTTTCATAAAAACAATTGAGTCTTGTGTGTCTTTACTTGTAAAAACAAACACATCTATGAATTTGCTGTAAAATCAAGCTCTTGGCAGAAACGTAACCCTATCCCTAGAATTGGTGCTTTGCCCCTCCGGCTACCCCTCCAGGACGGCCTCGCCACCCATTACACAATGTCATCAGTGGACATAAAGCAATAAAAAGGATCACCGCCCATAAGAAGATACGAGTATTAAAACAAATATGTCCAGAACGCTCTCTGCGGACCACGGCGAGCGAGGACGTCTCATCTGTATACTGATACAGAGCAATTAAGCAAATTACATTAACAAAGGGCCGGAGGGCCGTTTTACTAATGGTGTATCTCACAACCTCTGGGCAGACACGGGACTGATTCACATGTAATTTATGGCGCCACATCACGGCCCGTAGTGTAACCGGATCAGTGCGTCGTTTAACAGCGTTACGAGGGGATAGATGTGTAGGTAGATGGACGGGCAGGCAGACGGACGGACAGAATTCCTTGGGGAGATTTGTATAGTGTGTTAAAGCACAACATAATGAAAGCAGGAAGAAAAAAACAACGCCGTGGCCTTGTAAGGCTGCTCTACCTTGAAGTAAAATGTTTACAACCCAAATGGCAGCCGCTGACTCGGTGAGGTTAGACGCCCTCAGAGACAAATCAGCAAGGGCCCTTGTGAGGGAGCAAAGGAGGTAAAAGACGAGTGAAGGTAAATCTTTAACAGCTCAATCAGCTCTGAACACATGTGGGATGACAGCACTGGCTTGTCTGAGGGGCTCGGCTTAATTAGCCTATGCTTTATTGTTAATGAACTTCATGCAGTTGTTTGCTTGTATAATCAAGGCAAAGAAGCAGAACTGCTAGCTAAGGTGCCAAAAATAAGCTGACAAAAGCACCGGGGCCCTCCTCGATTACCCCGCACCCCCGGTCCCCTCCCCCGCCCGCTCTCAAATGGAAAAGCCAACTGCCTGCTTCATAAAACTCGCTTAGCAAGACACTGAGACAAAATGGACTGTAAAGTTCGTTAGATGGAAATATTAAAAAAGAATTAAGCTAATGGAGATAAAATTAAAAGAAATGAGGCAACAAACACTCTGCACCAAAAATGGCATCGCCATGACAGCTAGGATTTCTAATGACAGACTGCATTTGAGCAGGAAAAAAAATTAAATGACATCCCGCGCTTAAATTTCTTTGAGGAGTAATGATCCGAGGACGATGCTCACTCCTGGCACTCGTGGGGAAGAGCGGGGAGGAGGGGGGAGAAAAAGGAATCTGGAAATAACAAAGGAGCACGTCCTGCAGTGAGGTTTAGGTAACACGTGTAATATTACATTGTGATAAAGGACCCCAGATCTCTTCTCGGTGGTTTAGTCTGATAGAGAAGAGATGTCACGTTGGCTGAAAGCCGTAGCTCACCTACAGAGCAGGGGCAGACCAGCCTGCGTTTATGAATGTCAGCGACTGACAAAGAAGGTGATAAACCTGAGGATAAAGACCCCAGACACATCGGATGGGCTTTGAGCGGTTCTCAACATGGGGTCTAAGGTACTCCAGAGGGCCTTGAGAGGCTGTCCTGAGTGTCCTGAACAACATGAGGAAAAGTTTAGTCACTCCAGAAATTATCACAGCTGGAAACCGTACAAAAGCATCTATTATTCCACTATAATCTCTGTTATAGATGTCACTGGGATTTCTACTATTATCACCCCGTGTACAGTACAGATCTACTGCAGGTACGGATCCAGATCTATAATTCAGTACTTAACAAAAAGTAAAATATTCCCATATGGGGGAAAAAAAAAAAAAAGAAAAAAGAAATGTAAAGCTGAGGGGCTGACTCTTAAATGGGCTTTAATTGATTCAGGTTTCTATTAAATGGAAAGCTATTAAAAATCCCAGTTGTACAGTTTGTCAACTGTGTGTGAATCAAGCCACTAAGTGATGCCAATCAGGCACACAAAGGGTCAATCAGACATAGTCTAACTGCTGTTTGTTGACATGCTACAAAAATTACACTTTCAAATTCTTGTATTTTGTTACATTGTCATTGTCAATTTTCATATTTTACCAAAAACTATGAATTAAGTAGCTGAAATGACCTTTCTACGTAAAATACCTTCAACCACCACCGGTGTTCGCCAGTTTCATTGAGAAAAGTGTTTTGAAAATGACATCTTTATCCTGACACGGGAGCAGCCACAGCTGAGTATGTAGGTGTATCCCCTGACGCGGCCTTTTCCAACATACAGCATTTGAAACTTGTGTGATAATGCGTATTGACCGAGTGAAACCCTCTATGTTTGAGCCTGAAACATGCCTTTTGCCATTTAATGCTGCTATAAGGTCGAATACTGAGCTCAAGCCAAAATTCCAGGCCAGTACAGGTGTCTGACCTGTCAAGAACTGTCTGGGCACATTATTGTGGTCAAGGTCAGGTATGATTTTTGTCATTAACTTAGTTTAATGCTAAAAACAAAAAACAACTGGCCCAGTTCAGGTTTTCAGACAAAACCAGCGCACCCTCCTGCAAGCTCAGCGGCAAATAATGGACTTTCATACTGATACAGAAAATTTCTGTTGAAAATATCACTCAGCTACGTAAAAAGCTGCATAGCGCATCTCCACATTAACCTCTAGACCCTGCTGAACTGCATTACGAAGTCGGTCAAATTTAGGTCGGGCTGAAACGACCGCGCGGTAACGATGGCAGAGAGTTCACAGCCCACCTCGACCGCAGGGAGTGGGATTTGCAATCCGAGCGATTTAAAAAGCCCCATTTGGAAATACTTTGGATTTTGAGGAGCATCGAGATAAAGTTGTGTACAAGCTATGTAAGATACAGTTAGCCTAGCATTCCAGCACTAGCAACCCCAGGGCACATCTCGAAAAAAAGCCCCAAAGTATTTACCCCCTTGTATTTGTTTGACATAATGCACAGAAACAGATATTCGAGTGGTTCGAATCTGTGTGTGTGGTTTTTTTTTTTTAGAAGGAACAATCGAACGTCATTTTTGGCCAATTTTGACAGCGCTACTGCTGTGTGTGAGAGTGCAACTTACTTTGTCGTTACACACAGAGCCTCTAGCGTTCAGGGGACAGTCAAGATGCAAAGGGGGGGGGGGGTAAGAAAATGAGGGATTTCTGCTTTCTTCCTTCCACAACTTCTTCCAACTTTGTGCAACTTGCTTCCACTGTCTCCTCACATGAATTTGCATGTGAGGAGACAGAGGAGCTTCCCAGGGAGGCTGTCCTTCTGCTGTCACAGTGCTACTTTCCCAGTCTCTATTAAAACAGGCCAAATTTATTACCAAAGTTTCTGAAACAGGATTTCTGCAGTACAACAGAGGATTAGGCCACTCCTGCTTTAGGATCAAATTGCAATAATTAGGTAGAACATGAAGCCAAAATACGTGAAACACGTTGGAACTTGACACACACACACACACACACACACACACACACACACAGACAGACACACAAATCAAGAAAAATATTCCATTTCAGGCAGATTCTCGGAATGAGCGAAATCCCGGATACTGCAAGGCCTTTTCAGCGTTGCCAGTTAATCTCCTCAAGGAGAAATGCAAGATGACAATGGCAAAGCACCTCCAATAATTGGTTCCAACAGGCTTACCGTATTAAAACCTGAAATGAGTTCTTCCCCTTTTAAGTATGATCCATTATTTCAATCCGGGGGAGAAAATTCTGTCTTTGAGAATATTAATAACTCCCAACCACGCACTAACATGAAAAAACACCCCCCCCTCCTCCTCACCCCTTCTCTCCTAAAAGCTGTGTACCTGGCACCACGGCAAAGGTCCCACCAAGGACAGGCACTTGAAAGCCACGGTCCTCCTTTCTCCTCCTCCCCCTCTCTCCTTTCTTTTTTTTTTTTTTTAAACTTTTTTCTCCTCTCAGGCTTCAGAGCCATCTTGAAGAAGACCTTGAGGCCCCCTTTGTCGTCTTCCCTTGAAACAAAACAAATAGAATTCAGGTCTTTTGATTGGCTTTAGTGAGAAGATCTCGCCACATCTCCCTCCCGTCATGCGAGCCAGAAGTTGTGACTTCAGAGGAGAGCCCCGACGCTCCTATCTCTGCATTGAAATGAGACCGGCAGGTCTTGAGAGGATGCCTGCTAACTTTTTTCCCCACATCCAACCTTGTAACAAAATACGGAGAGTGTTAAAAACTTAATGCCATTGCTGCTTTTACTTTGCAGCAGCAGGTGGCTTATTATATCGTCCTAGAAAATGCACCTTTTCTGCAGGATTGTTGTCTTTCCCCCAGCCGACTGGAGGAATTTCTGAATTTTTCTGATTAAGTTTTGCATTGAACATGCTGCAATCCCACCGTCTTGAGGGGAATTTGAGTTTGCGAGGCCAGGACAGAAACAGCAGATGACACGTTTCTTTTCCATTTTTTTGTGCATGAATTTATGACTGTCCTTTTCCTTGCACCTCTGCAGGAGCAAACACAAAGTTACCCCTATGTTTAGATCCAAAACAGTGACGATATGAAAAGAGCTGATGAAAAGACGAAGAGAAAACATTAATAAAAACATCAAGCACAGGCATTTGTTGTTTGACTGCTGCGTACATCTTTACACAAGCTTGCATCATTATGGTTTGTTTAGTCTGCAGATCAAGCCAAAAATTGTTCAGATCACCAGGCATCTGAAAAGCTTTTAAGCACTTTATTCGGATAAGCCCTCTTTGATAGAAGATCCATGCATGAGCGAAGGAAAACCGCCGAGATAAACACAACAACTGACATCTGCTAACGGACTTTTTTTTTTTCCCCTTCTCCTTTTTGAGGCAATGTTGCCAGCAGAAATTGTTTGCTTTGTTTGTGCGGAAGAACCAGGAGCACCGGTACCGGCGACGGTGCACACCCGCATGTTTTACTGCGTAACCGTGAAACACGTTTCAGATCAGATCAATTGTGTTTTACCATTTGATCTGATCTCATGTAATGTAGAGTATCTATAGGGGGCGGAGTGACAGGAAAGCTAATTATTGGCTCCAGACTACAGCTGCATTTGGCAGCAGCTGAAGAAGAAAGTGGACTTTAAAGCTTTTAATGATGGTATTTTATATGTACTGTTATATTATTAGTGCGTGTGTCATTAACGGGGTTTTAATGGGGGTAGAAACAACATTTTAAGTGATATGGGTTACATTTTATTTAAGTGTAGTGAGTAATTATCCCTCTACACCAATTCTATTAGACATTGTGTTTTTGTCGTTTTTGTTGTCAACAAAATGGCAAAAGTGTTCTGGTTTATGGCTTTAAGGAACCAAACGTTCTTTTCCACCTTCTTTTTTCGCTAAGCAGTTTAATGTTGATGAAATCATTGTTGCTATAAAACTAAAAGTACTGACTGAATCTTTTTTACTACAGTTTATTATCTTGACTCCTTTACATGAAAATTTAGGAGTGTATAAATGGCTTGTTCCTTCAAGGATGTTCTGAAATGTGCCCATCCTGGTGGTCTCGAATACTGTGGAATCACAACGCCCCCCCTCTTTAAACTCGGCCTTTGTTGCATGTCATCCCCTCTCTATACTGAGCACCTATACACATTTCCTGTCTCTTTCTACGGCTGACAATCATTAAAAAAAAAAGAAAAAAAATAATTAACTTCTGTTGCTCTGACCTTTGACCCCTGAGAAGATGAATAAGAATCACTTAAATACTTTGCTATTTCCCCTCAGTGTTTCATATCCTATTTTTGGACAAATCTGTTCATATTCGGTGTACACAAATTCATAATTGATTGACATTTTTGGGTTTTACATTTCTCAGATGTGTGTTGAATTCATTGACACATAATTTTTAATAAGACTTTTAGTGCATATAAAATAATTTTTGTAAAAACTACTACCTGGCAGACATTTTTGTTTACAAATAAATAAATAAATAAAAAGGTTGTAAACCTTATGTGTGTACAAGTTCTGGTTACCCCAAATTATTGTGCAACAAACGATATCCACCCACATCTATTACAAGCAAATTTTAAAAGTTACCTCAATAATGCAAACATACACACAAGTTACCCTATTAGTAAAGTAAAAATGCCAGCATGTGTGTTTTTTTGATGCTCAGCTTAACTTTTACTTTGCTTTTAACTTTGAACAGACAAAAAAAATCACAGGTATACTTTTAGACTCAATTATTAAAGACTCAGACATAGAAAAGGGGAAAAATACTCCCATCTTAAAACAAGGTTATCTCCCATGAGCTCTCCACAGCTTGCTTACTTTATAGTCCCAGCCTGCTGGTTAACACACATTGCTGAATGTAAACAGGTCATTTCAGCTCATGTCTCATATAGGAAAACAGCAGGATCTCTCTCCCTGCTCGAACGAGTTGCAGGGTTTCCACGACCACTGACATTTTGTCCAACTGTTAAAAACTGGCAGCCAGCGATCTGCTTATCATTACACCAGGCGGGCGAAAATTAAACACTCCAAACACGAGTGCATATCATCACCCAGAGAGCAATTAAAGACAATGTGGTTGCGTGTGCTATTCCTCGCCTTGCACCAGGTAGGGGATGTAACAGACAGAGCTCGGTGGCTGCACACTCCAGAGGGTAATCGGCCATGTTATCTGCAAAAAAAACACAGGGACTCCAATATGCACAGGTGCTGTCCTCAGCTGTGCTATATTGGTTAATTGAGCAAATCTCTTATTTCTTACCCTCCTATAGCTGCAATTATCCCCTGGCACAAAAACAGTCGGCTGCCTATGGCCTACTCTGGAGTTATGACATCTGAGGTGAGTGCAGCTCGGGTAGAGCGATTCTTTTGGGTGTTTATAGCGGAGGTGCCTGCCAGTTCAGCTGATTTAAAAAAAAAAAAAAAAAAAAGGTCCAGTACAACAAGGCTCTTGGTTTTTTAAACTGGTGTACCTTCACGAAACAGAAACCCTTGAATGTTAGTTACAGCAGTGTGGGCTTAGGCTCTAATGGGATTAAGCACTTGGGGGCCACTTGGGCTACTCAGGTGAGCCCCTGGTGGAACGTTTGGGTGAAAACGAAGCATGAGACTGTCCCATTCATTGACGTATAGGGAGAAGTGGATAATTTGGATACTCATGACTTTTCCCATTGGTATTGGATCTAAAGTCTGTAATAATTGTAATAATACAGAGAGTAATTTCTTCATAATAATGGTAATGGTTGTGTATGGGACAAGACTTGCTTGGCCAAAGGAGCTTCACGAACCAGCAATTTCGACTGTGGTCACTATAGTAAAATCACTGGCTAGGGGAAGAATGATATTCATCCATTCAGTAGAATCATACAGACTAGGATAATCTACGTCAATGCTAAAGAAGACCACGACATTACAAGATCACAAAACCAGCAGGGCCAGTGAACTACACACAACACAAAAGCAGAGACAAGCGGTAAAACAGCCTTTTAATGTCAGTAACGAGGTAGGACCTTCAGGAAACCTTGAAGTCTTAAAGATTTCGACTTAAAAAAAAAAAAAATTCCATTACAACACCTGAACTCGGTCGCCAAAAAAAAAAAAAAAAAAAGAGGAATTTTTGGTATGCCTGAAAACAAAAGAGGACCACCATGTTGTTCCGCTCAGATGGAAAAATCCATCGGAGAAGATTCAAAGAAGAATTTCTATGTCCACTGGAGCAGGAAATAGACCGGAATGCACACACAAACCATGACGAAGTTTGGCATTCTGGGAAATGTAGGAAATCAGTAACTGATACGTTAGAAGTGGACGAGGAGAAAAAGTAGATTCTACCACTCCGTGAGAACATAACTCTTGGAATGTGAACGTTACAGACTGATTTTTTTCCGTTTCTGTCCTAGAAATTGGCGAGATTTGACAGTACTGAATACCAGAAATGGGTGGGGACTATATCGTTTGAAATTTTGTGACTAGCTAGAATGCTATAGGCAACTGTCCAAAGAAGGTTTCTCTTCTTTTTACTCTGAGATGCTGTATCACATGTATCGCTGTATAACACTCCATTTTCCTGTAGTAGATCCTTGCACAAAGACGACCAACCTACTTGCCGTCTAAAGTGGCTCTGATTGCAGAGAGCAAATTCTCCACCGCCTTTCTTTTTAACAACGCGCTCTCCAAACTGCAGTGCCGCGCCCCCCCCTCCTTCCTGCCGGCGCAGCGGCCAAGCTGTCATATCATATCAGGGCGTCACAGGAGCAAGATAATATGTCAGATTAAATATGTATGGGTGAATTAGGGCTATCTCGAGTATTATATCATTTAAATTCAAATCGCTCCATCGCTCGGTACCGTCTCATTATGACGCTTGAGAAATTAGCAGATAAAAACACTGTCACACGGGCCTGATATTAAGGCTAATTTACCCCTTGAATTTCTCTTTTTTCACACTCAACACTTTATTGTAGAAAATGAAAGAGGAGTTACCTATCAAAGCTGCTCGATATTAGAGTCTAGTTCCAAATTGAGATGTCCACCTTTTGAAAAATCACGACACCTACTTCTCCCCAAATTAAACTTCAAAGTCAAAACCCTCTGCAGAATATCACTGAGGCCATTATATCTGAGGACCTTTGTGTCTCATGTTGAAGGGCACCCAGAGTCCCGCACAGCACGTCTCTTGGCTATTGTTGATCAATGGCTGCGTACTTGTCTTTTTTATCCAAAATCCAGATAATGTTTAACATTTTTTCCCCCCCTGCGGGAAAAAAGATATGGAGTTAACCTCTTCAAGCCTACGGACTCTGTGGCAGCAGGTATATCTAAAACATTGCTTTTGTATGACCTTGAAAAAGGATGTAACAGTTGAGTGTTAAAGCACGTAGTAAATGGCTGGGTAAATGGACAGGTGAACTACAAATTATAGGTCTGTGTGCTTGAATGTCGCTTGTCTGTACAAAACAGTAATTAACATCCATTAATAAAACAATTAGTCTTGCTCATTTATCATGTGTTTTGTGCCGACAAGGCAAAGAAAGAGATGAAAAAGCTTAATGTGGGTGAAATGGTGGATGGCGTCACAGTCTGTAAACTCAGTTGAGAGAGCTGAAAGGATGTGAACCCAACTCCAGCCCGACCCCAAAATCTGATACTTTGTCGGGACCTGTTGGGTTCAGGCCCAAGCCACTTTGTTAACATTTTTTTTGTCTTCGTTGAGAAATTTCTCCCTCATACTGTGGTAATCATCTGCATCTATGTTTCATGTGTTGCAAGTAGATATGCAATGCCCAGTGGGGAGAGGTAAACAGCGTAGCCAATGTGCTGCATTAGCCTGGTGAACTAAAGCCCATTAGCAGATAAAATGAAGCCAAAGATGTAGCTTTGTGTCTCGAGTCGGGTTCAGATCCCGAGTTTGGCAGTACCAGCCAGGATCAGATGGGGTCGGGTCTTAAAGACGGACGTAGTACATGGAGCAGAAAAGTCAGCGTTAGGGGGAGGTTGGGTCGACAAAAGACAGGACACTTGTTAGTTTCCTGCCTGAAACCAAAAGCTAATATTGTTTATTTTATCCATAATCGTTCAACAACCTTAGCTGCGTGTTTATTATTGTAACCATGACGACGAAGGTCCTCTAGCCTTAAGGAAGTACTTATTTTAACCCAAACCATGGTCTTTACTTAAACCCAACCAAGCAGTTTTTGTGCATAACCCTAACCAGACTGTGACCCGCTCCACTACCTTAACTGTGTGTTTATTCTTGTTACCATGACGACGAAGGTCCGGTACGCCTGGTACGCTGCTATGGGTCATGTCTGAGGGTAGGGACAAGCGACCTCTATGTTCGTTTGGGTTTTACGACTTGTTGACATCTCTGCAGGGAAACCAGTACAAACAAGGCAATAAAAGGCTTTTCCCCCGATGGCAAATCCTGCTATTTTGCCGTTCTCTCTCCACTGCTTGGTCATTTTTTATTCTGTGTCATTTTTATTTTTCTATTAGTTAATTTTTAGTTTTGATAGATTAGACTCATTTTCGATCATTTTCAAGAAAAATGTCCTGTCATAAATAGACTGAAACCGGCCTAAAAATATTGCGTTTCCCTGCCTTCAAAGCAGTCTGGAAGTCCAACAAAGTAATAAACTTTATATCCAAATTCATTGACAGGGTCTAATGATCATAAATAGTTAATTCATTTTATTGTTATTCATTTTCATTTAGGCAGACTGTGGATCCTTAAATACCAAAAACTATATGATTTTATGTCTCAATTTATCAGCACCAACTGGTCCAGACAGGAACAGACGCCCAAATCATATTTAGAATCATCACTGCGTTTTCCACATAACAATTGTGAAGTACTGCCGCCGTCTTAATTTTTCTCCTCAAAGGGAATCTGCCATTCAAATTGTCGGATTGCGGCTTAAACCAAGGAAAGACGACATCACAGTCGGAAACCACTGGATCTTCTTGGTCGGTCACTTGACAATACAGGGGTCTCTTACCGTTTTAACATGGAGAACATTGGTTTGGAAAAGCCCCCTTTAAGCACCAGCTCTCCTTACTGAAGGTCAAACAGCCAGTGTAACAGCTTAATAATAAAGTCCGCAAACAAATTACCGGCAAACAGCCGCGGTTCAGCTGGGTACGGCTCCGGCTCCTTAAGGTGAGGTATTAGCAAAGCTTATTTATTTTCATTTCCGTGGCTTTTATTTGCTCCTTTCCCCTGTGGTAAAGCAAAGGCTGATTTCTGCCATGATTCCCTCCTTAATTTTAATACCCTTTTTACTCATCATACAGACATTACACCCCCCACCCAACCCCTCCCATCCTTCATCTCTCTGAAATAATGTAACTTGGGCTCACACAGGAACACAGGGCGACCACGGGGAGGACTGTAAACTAGCTTTCTCGCTCTTTTTTTCCTCCCTGCAATTAATTGGTGTACAGCCATGTGCATATATGATAACAGAGGATTTTTTTTTTTTCCTGTAACACCAACCCCCCCTCCCTCTCCCGTACACACACACACACACACACACACACACACACCTCCCCAACAAGGAAAAAGGGAGGTTAATTAATGTAAGAGGCCGCGTATTCACTGAGATGCAGAGTTTACTTCACCGCTGCCACTGCCACCCCTCCTCCTCCTCCTCCTCTTCCTTCTGCTCCTCTCCATCAACCCCCTCCACCTCCTCCACCCTACATCCCCTGCCGCCTTAAGAGCCTTGATTCTTTGCTAATGACCTAGTTCTTTTAATGAGCGGTATTAACCCCTGGCTACAGTCGCCCAGGTCTTAATTGTCAAGCCAGGCTGAAACGCAGGGAGACGAGTCCCTCGCCCATCAGCAGGTAGAGGTGGCGCAGGCGGCGCGCTACATTAGCACGCCTCATCACCGAGGCCCCAGGAATAAATAATGAAAAAATAAATAAGAAAAGGTTGCCGAGACAACTGGCGGCTACCATCATCAACTATGTTACCCCCCTCCTCCTCTTCCTCCCACCAGCATCCCTCTTTCTACCCCTTGTGATGATGCCGATGATGATCACCTATCTACCCCGTGCCTCACCCACCTTCACCCATTTCTCATTTTGGACTGTCTCTCCTGCTGCGACCAGAGTGGGGAGGAGATACAGTGTGTATGCACAAAAAAATGTATAAAAGCATAATCAGGGTGTGTATCTGCTTAAGAAACCTGCAAACTCATTAAGACACATTCGGAAAAAATTGTGGGGAAAAAAAAAAGCAGATCGGGTCCTTTCATTTACAGAAAATGTGATTAAAAATTCCCCTTTATGTTGCACCCAAGAGGTGTGTTTTAAAATTCAAACACTATTTACTATTAAGCACAATATAAAATAAATTCAATAACGAGATATAGAAATATAGACACCTAATTAGCACAACGACGCTGCAGAGCTTCATGAAACACTAATGGCTTTAATGAAGAAAAGTCTAAAATAGCACGAGATCTGTTCAAATGCAGAAACACGTCAGCAGCCATGAAGCCAATCCAGCCACTCCTGCATGGCTGCAGTTAGATGGCTTCAATTTTGTCTGAAATGAACATTAAACAAACAGTCTTGACAAACACGAAGGAAAACAACAAAAACTGAAAACGGTGAGATTTGGTGGAACGGAGGTAGAAAAGTCACGGTCTTAACATGAAAGTTATTTTTGTCTTTTGACAAAACTGACTCTCCTGTATTTTTGAGATGAAATATTTGAGAACATTTCTTTTTTTTTGTCCCTAAAGGAGAAAATATGAGCTGAAATAAAATGTTTCCAAGTAATTATAGTCCTAAAAATTCACGTTTTTCTGTCTTGTCTGCAGTTTCCATCTTTGATGCTCAGACCTCATTGTTGCATGCGCTTCTGCACATTTCAGAGATCATCTGTCAGTCAAAATGCATGGGCTATACTGTCACACCACATGTTTTTTCTTTGGACTCTCTCACTCTTGTCTTCTATGATTCCAAACAATCACGACGCAGAAACCACATCACTTCTTGGGTACCAGAGAAAAAGAAACTATCAGAATGAGTGGGAAATGGAAAAAAAAAAAAAAAAAAACTCTGACAAAGTAGAAAATGGATGCTCCAGTACTGGACCAATAGGGAGGAGGTCAGACAGATTAACCGCCCCCGTTGACCAAATATGGGCGTGTGCCGCACCCTTGTACTCATCGTGTTAGGAAATGAGTCCATTTCCCATTAGGATGCTGCTGCTCTGCCTTTACAGCTGGGAGTATTAGCAGCAATAAACCTCACTGTCAATCTACAGGAGGGTGGGGGCCTCTGTGTGTCTGTGTGTGTGTGTGTGTGTGTGTGTGTGTGTGGGGATACAGTGTAGCGTCAGTTAATTTGTGTGTGCATCTCAGACAGTGTGTACACGCAAGTGATTGTTTATTTGAGTGTGTGTTAGCTTGTCATTGAACAAAATCAGTACGCGTGTGTGTTTGCATGAGGATGAGCCTGCAGACTCGGCCAGCAGTCGGGCTTTTGACGTGACAGCCCGTCGGTCAGATCAGGGGAGGGGAGACCTTGACCCGAGCTGTCCAACCAGCAAAGAGCCCTGCAGCACTGGGACCAGTGTGACAAGGGCAGTGGGAAGGGCACACACTGAACACACACTCACCCACCCACAGACGCACATTCATTCTTGTACGCTTGCTAAGGTTAGAGACCGAAATGCCCCAAAATACGAGTGTCAGTCCTCCGCTAAGAGACAGAAATCCCTTACAACTGGAAAAAAAACAACGTTAAAACACAAGGAACTATGGGTCAAAGGAGATGGGCCTGGTCTGGTCATACGCTCACTGAGATTCAGCAGTCGCCAAGAGCTCAGTCAGTCACCGCACCCTGCTTTCATTTTCCAGTGAGAATCTACGGTTCAAATCGACATACAGCACTGTTGATGTGAGGATGTTCCTGTTTGTTCCTCATGACTGCATTCTGTTTCCCTGGCCTGGGAGGGGACAGGTCTGACTCACCCGTAGCCACACGACAGGACACGTCATCCTTTGGTGGCGATAGCAGCCGTCTGGCTGGTCGGCCTCTTATGGTTTTGTCCCGCCGGCTCTTCTCTTCACGTGGACCGTCCACAGTGTCATTTCGCGGGCAAAGCGGCGGAGGCGAAGTTCCCAAATTGTCACAAAGTCCCGAAGACACACATCCTCCGCATGTGGTGCAACTCTGCATCTCCACCGTGGCTCTGCTGGTGTCCCCCCAGGTGTTTTGGATCAACAGATAATTACAAGTCAGACTCCTCCCCCCATGTGAGATGTCAGAGCTGACCTTCAAATCTCTTCCTACACATACCACAGTAGATGACTTTTCATAACAATACAGCAAATTAAGGCACATGTGATAACAGACGGGTGGACCGGTACGAAAACACTGCAAATTCATATCATGTGGCCGAGAGGAAGAGTCACGAGAATCATGGCGACTTGCAGTGCACTCTCTGTGGACGGTGACACGTGTGCCGGTGTGTTTGGTCTACCTAAGCACATTGGATATGAAAACAAACAATGACTACGAAGGTCAAGTGCTGACCTTCAGCTTCAAGGGTGTTTGAAACTGTTCTCATCCTCGCGAGATCAACAGTATAGTACTTGCACCACTTTTCATACTTACTCTGCAATTTTAGGATTCTGTAGCGGTGACGAGGGATTTTTACAAATTAAGACAGGGCAACTAAAGAGTTATTTTGTGGCCAAACAGCAGGGCATCGGCCAAGTCAGTCATATCACCACAATCCAACTGATCATGTGTTTCAACTGCTGAAGGCCAAACATACGGTAGAAAAAAAAAAAGCACATTAAAGAAGCAAGAAGCGAAGATAACAGATCGCCATGGAAGATATCAAGGGTTTGTTGATGTCTGCTGATTGGGAACTATTCACAGTCACGGACTCATATGATAGAGAAAAACACTTACTAAATCTACTGGTATAATCAGGAAAGTAAGTAGTTTTGTTGACAAACACTGCCCAAATTCCTTTTATTATTCCTATCATATGCCTTACTTTTTATGATGCGAGTACATTTTCTACAAACCCTCATAAATTTTTCCTCCTAAAAAAAAAAAAACTTTGTTAGAATCACAATCAGTTCCTATCCTTGCACTCATCAGCTCAGAAGTTCCAACATCTTGCAATTGATGATGATGTTTTCCGAATGTGTGTGTGTTTATATGCAAGACACAGTTCAGAGCAGCAAATCTTTCAGACCATTACATGCCTTTTTTCCACAGTAATTAGCTCATGAACTCAACTCTCAGGATTACTTGAACAGATAAGTTTTTATCCACCCAAACATTTCACTATATGGGCCCTGACTTATGGAACATCTTCCTTCGAGCTTTACAAGTTGTACTACAGAGTCAAAGCAACGACAAAACATGCCACTGGAACATTTCTGCAGACATGTAGAACATCGCCGACACGCTGAGGGACGCAAGTGGGACCTTTCCTGAAGAACACTACAATATTCTGCCTCGAAACTGACCATCGAGTTGAATAAACACCTTTAACTCTCAAAAATGAATCCACACACAATGAGCTCCAGCAAAAAGCTGAGGTGTTTTCTTTTATTTTTTCCACCTCCCCTATATGTTCTCTGCAGACCAACTACAATTAGCTGCTGCTTAAGGTGCAAATTAATTAGCCAGGAAAAGCTCTCCTGGTAAAGAACATTATATTTTGCTCTCTCGCGTCATGCTCCTCACCTAAATTCTCAGAGCGCAAAGCACCTTAAGAAGACTGCTGCTTTCTGAGTCACATTGTAGATGATAATTTACGGGAGGCAGAAAAAGGCCTTTTCTGTGGCATAGTATTCTTCCAGGGCTCTGCTCTCCAGAAGCAATGACACTGTACTTTTGTGAGGTTTGTCTTCTAAAAGCAATAAATGAGAATATCCTGCCTGAATAGGGAGTCTAAGAACCTTCACGGTAAATTTAAGGAGGGGAGATCCGCGGATGCCTCAGGAGCCACCAAATGCCTTTCCTTAAGCCCTCGGCATTCGGGGGAAAGAGGGAGGGAGGGGTGAGGCGGGGGGAGAAGAAGAAGACACTATTTCCTTTCAACCCCCCACACCCCCTCCCTCCTTCCTTCCTTCCTCCCAACCACTGCCTTTTTATTTCTGTTTGAAGTAACGCAAGATGAAACCGTGTGAGTGCCGTCATTACCGCCATCATCACTGCTACTATCATCATCATCATCATCATCATCATCATCATCATCACCGCTGCCGCCGTCAACATCGTCCTCCAGACCCCTCCAAGTCTCGCTGTGATATTGCCCGTCATTTTTCCCCCCCGTTGTCAGAGCAGGTTACAATCTGTAATCCATGACTGCCTCAGAATTAGAATGTCCCCCGTGAGTTTTATTTTTCGGCTCGTTTCTCTTCTTACGCCCCCTCCACCTTTTTCTTCTTGTTTTTTTTTTTCTTTTCTGTTTTTGTTGTTGTTGCCCTGAAGGCTTTACCGATGCTCTACGGCCCCGACGTTTATTCCTCCTAATCTCAGTCTCATCTCCAGGCTAGCTGTGACAGATGGTTATAGGCACACAATAGTATTAAGAGTTTGATTTTTTTTTTTCTTTTTTCCTTTTCCTCACCCCTCTGCCTCCGCCTCCTCCCACCTACTGCTTTTTTTCCCTTCCTCTTCTGTACAACAAATAGCGATCAGACAGAGAGACCTGACTCCTGTGTAGGTAAACTCCGCTTTAAATGTCTCCGTGCGCCGTCTGTCTCCCCTCTGTCAAATAACTCCCCCCTCCTCACCTCCTCCTCCTCCTGCTGCCGCTGCTGCTGTCGGCACTCCAAGGTAAGCTGCATTAACCTCACTGACTGTTATTAAAAAGATGTATTTCCACAGCTTTTCCCTGCGCCTCCTCTCTTTCTCCCTCTTCTTCTTCTCTGATGTATTCACTACAGACACACGCTCTGAATACGCACACTTTCGCCCATACACACACACACACACAAGCACGCACACATTGAACAAACAAATACCGGGACGGCATCATAAATTTTCAACACCAGCCGCAGTCGGTCTAATTTCAATCCCACCGTCACTCGTGTCAGATGAGAGCCGCGGGATGATGCATAGGGGTAAATAAGGCGGGTAAAATTAGCCCCTCCTGTCATTCCCTACCTTTTACCCCCCGAGGCATCCTGGGAAATTGACTGCACACTAGATTTGGAAAATTAGCCCCCTTAATGTTAGCCAGACAAACGGGGTTGGGCAGGCCTGGGTAATGCCTTGCCGGTGTCACCGACAGGGGATTAATTACCAATTTTTCACCTCATTTTGCATTCATATCATTCGCCGTCCATAAAGGAGAAGGTGAAATGGTTGAATAGCAAAAGATGCAGGTAATGCACGAACCTTGAACCCCTTTTAACCTGGTTGTGTACACATTTAGCCTCACCTGCATGAAAACCTTAAAAAAAATAAAATCCAGAAAGCCTACATTTTCATATTTTAAGTCAATAATTACAAACCGCTTCTATAAACACAGGCATCAACTATGAATTTGGAGATTACCGTTTGTTTATAGTAGGAATGAGCTACATGTGTAAAATAAACAAAAAATTGCAGATTTACTAATGGAAAACAGTTAAATGAAGTCACTAGTTCAGCTTATTTTGTGTGTTCATAGTAGGATTGCAGCATCAAGCCTCCTCATGGCTGCAAACAAAGTTACTGACTGTGGGTTCATGGAGGTAAGGAGCTGATTCAGCTCGTAAGCGAGGCAAGTTCATTCTTTAACCACATCATTACAGCTGAACGGCCTCCAGGTTTCAGTTTGGGTGCTGTTCAGGGTTCAGCGAAGGCCGAAGCAGAGCTTTGTTTAGGCTCTGAGTAGAGACGAATGACTGGAACAGTCAAAGCCTTAAAAACAGGCCAAACACAGACACACTGGAGTCATCAATCTATTCAATATAATCAGCAGTGTGGACTGGAGTTTATCCTAAATAAGGGCTCTGCTCATTTTAATTTAACATGGAATAAGAAAGCTAAATGTTTAAAGTTCCCTCAGGTGATTTTGGATATTAGTGGACAGCAGAGACAACTGTTTGAAGACAAGCATCCAGAAATCCTGTAAGGTGATGGCAGCAAACTGCACACAAAGGAAAAAGATCGCACAAAAGTCCGGATTTCTCTGGACCCACCTCCATTTTGGAGCCAGTTTGGAGTATACTGATGGTTTTTAATGTTAAGAGCCCATGAAATACGAATAACATATATTAAACAATAATACGGATGAATTTCCAACGCTCATAATTTTGAAACCGATTTCCCACCTTCCAGGAACTCACTATTTTCAGTACATTTCAGTAATCTATGTCTACAGAGTCATGAAACTTCACTGAGTGTGATACTCCATCAAATTGATATTGCAGTTTCAAATGAGCAAATGAGCTTTGAAAACTCTTTGGACCATTAAAGGGACCTCCAACATCCAAAATGAGAGTCAGGTGAAAAACAGCATTCAAGAGCTGTGCTCTTGTTGCACAATCTAAAAACAGAAAAACAATGTGCAAGAGTGGATGTCAAATAAATTAGGTATCTGCCTTCATCACAAAGCTTAGTATTTTCAAGGTTACCATGACTGTCTTCACCAGAAAAAAAACAAAAAAAAACAGCATCTCTCATTTTTAAAATGCTTAAAATGACCCGAGTTTGCGTTCTCCCAACAAGTGACCTCTTGCGGCTATTCAACTAACGGCTTTCTTCTCTCAGAAGCAAGGTTGGATGTGGAATCAAGTCGCTTTAGAGCTGCAAAACCTTGTGCATCTCCCAAACACATCTAGACAGACAAAGGGGATGAAATGCTCCCTCTGATATCTCTAGCAAGTAAAACCAATTGAAAAAAACTTTAGAATTTGTCGGTTCTTTAAGCTCTTCGGTCGTCTCCTGTAGGCTGATAAGATTCCCAACCCACAAACATAACACCAGAATGTGACCAGGGCAAACAGTCTCGGTTAGTGGGGACAGGAAGCTCTTCTCACCTTATTCTACAGAAAAGAGCATTTTGCGCTCCCATCTAAAGGCCCAAACTCCTCTGTGACTGATCCACCCGCCTGGTGGAAGCAGAGGGAGTGGTTGGGGGGGGTGCAGAGGTCGCAGAGTCGGATGTGGGCCTGCCGGGACCCGCCAAGGATTAACACAAGCGCTGTGCTCAGGACATATGGCATTTGTCATCTCCCACTGGGAAAGAGACTCTCCCTTGGCTCCACCGCCACCCCCCTCCCTCATCACATCTCTCTCTATCCGACTTTCCCTCCCTCTCTCTCTCCTCCTGTCGGGATTTAAAGGCTTGAAGTGCTTTAGTTGTTTACTGTGCATTAAATGCCCCCCCTCGACCCCCACCCCACCGCACCCCGCCCCCTAAACTTCGCAGCGTTAAGAGAAAAATGGCTCAGAGGAGGAGAGGCTGCTGATGCTGTGTGGCCCTCTCAGACAGAGGCTGGAGTCATCACAGGAAGATGTCTGCTCTTAATTCCATGTGAGGACGTCCACAGTGCAGGCGTGGCAGAGACACCTGCCCTTACAAAGCAGCAAATACCAGACAGCCAAAGCAGGCAGCGCGGTTTTGTTTCTAAGACTATACTCTTTGGTGGTGCTGTGGTGTATTTATCTCAATTTTGTCTCAATTTATTTATGGTGGCTACATCGCTACTTTACCCCGCTAATGAGGTCTTTCTTTTATTCAATGGGAAATTCCAGTATCTTTTCATATTATCCCTATTGATCACGATAACATTTTACTCAACACCTGCATTTTGGAGATTTACAAGTGCTTCTTGATTCTTGAAACTGGGTCATTTTGTAGAGCAATTAGCCACAACTTGAGTGCCTCTTTGTTGTATAGAGGCAGACCACTAAAAAAAGAAGAATGGGAAAGCAGTAGAACAACCGTGCTCCTTGATGCGGTCAACATCATTCTTACCCAGGTCCCCATTTCCCAAATCATTACAATATATATGGTCAAAGGTTAAACGTTTTCACGAGCAGTAGTCAAAGCTGAAAAAATTAGAGAACAACAACGACCAGAATGTTGCTTTAACAAACCAGAAACACACATTTTGCTACAGGAAGGAGCCACCAAGCAGTTCTCATCTGTAACTGACAGCAGCAAAACTGACACACATTCAAATTAAAATGTCACGGGTTACAGCTTTTTAAATAAGCAGTTTATCGTACCTCTTTTCTACTCATTTCTTATTCCATTAGTTCTCCATCATACGCACGCTAGAGTCAATGAAATGTTTGTCACATATATAGTCAGGGTCCTGTGACCTCTGACCTCCTATTCATCACTTCCTTACAAGCGGACTGTCTAGGAATTGAAGCCTATTCTACTACTTTTACGGGCCAGCACATCTGCTAAATGCCTGAAAAGTTAACACACTTTTTGAAGGTTGGACTGTTAAATTGAACTGCAGTTTTCAACATAAGGAATTAGCAATTAGCATAATGACGCTCAAGCTGCACAACCTCACGTCCGTTCCCCGAGTGTGAATACTATCATTCAGCTTCACGCTCGCAGGCAGGTATGCCCTCGTCATCCTCCATCTTCATAAACAGGCATGTTATTATAACATGATGGAGTGCTGTGTTTTCCTCCCAGTACTTTTCTTTATGGAACACCGTAATGTGCCGGAAACCAAAGCTTGTAATTCGGCACTTGATGTTTATTGTGCGCCTCTCGTGTCTAGAGACATTTGATAAACAGCATGTTGCAAAAGCAGAGAAAAGGTGTTGGAGGATCTTGTGGGAGCCTGCCAAAATAATACCCCATTCAGCACAGCTACCGTGTGAAAATGCCTCCCCGTACTGACTCATATTTCACCGCCAGAACAAGCAGTTTGCCGTATGGGCCCAGTGATGAATTATACCAAAGCACATTCCTTATGGGAAATCTGGATGGTGCAGGAGAGAAGGGGGAGCAAGCTCCAGCGACAAATTGCCTTCACTGCCAGTTAGTCCATGTTCCTTTCTTCTCTGTGTTGTTGTTGTTGGAAGGAGAGGGTTGGGGGGGCTTATTTTGTTAGGTGGAGGTTATTTTGTCTGGAAATCCCTCCAGGTAGTGGATTCTCTGGATCAGAGGCCACCAGAACAGAATGAGCCATGGGAGTGAAACCAAGCAACCCCACAACAAAAAAATCTCTCAGATGATGATTTGCCCCATCAGCTCCATCGATACCTGTTAGCAGCGGCGAACAAGCAGCTAGTGGGCTCGAGGCCAGGCAAGCCCAGTTGGTTGGACGGTTGCCAGTTTGAATCCCTTGGATGTTTCTAATAGGAATCAGTGCTCACCCACTCTGATCCCACAGGCTGGAGCACCAACAAGGGCCGAGGGCTACAAGGATAACCCACAATCTGGAGGATGAACTCCACCTCTGAGCTGGGCTCAAGAGGAGCTAATACAGGAGGGATAGAAGGGCTCAATCTCCTCCACAACCTGATGAAGTGTCCTTATGCAAGGCACCAATCCTCTATCAGCTCGAAACCCTGACCTTTGACATCCGTATTAGTGGGAGATTACCTGTTTGCTATGCTGAAGACTTCCAGACTTATTATCATGAATCAAGGAGGAGGAATAATGGTCTGTTTCAATTGGAATACAGGGTTTTATCGCTCAGCATCAGTGACTGCCCTCACTAATGCACGTGCAGTTGTAGTGTTTTGTAAAAAACCTCCTAAATGAGTGTTAAGGAATGTTAAGATGCCAACATACTTTTTTTTTCCCCTCTGTGACTTTTCCTATAACCATGTTCCATATAAACCGCCCCGTGAAACAGTGCGTGAAAATTGTGGTATCCTGCATTTCTTGCATTTGTCAGAGGAACTGGAAGTCAGCTGTAGAAAATGAGGAAATTGAAGTACACATCATCATTGTCAATGGTGATCACAAGTGATTTAAGTTTTTCTGGTGATTATTTCAATTTTCAAAAATTTTTTTTAGCCTTGTTTGGTATTTCTTTGGTTCTTGAGATGAGCACCTCTATCCTCCATTTCGGTGTTTACCACACACACTGACAACAGCAAGCTTACAGGCCCCTTCAATGCCGAGGGATTACCGGGCATGAGCGTTTCCTCCTTCAATCTCAATTTACCTCTGAATAAATCCCAAATTTATGAGCATGTTAGCAGGCGTAATCCGGCCCTGATTTGCTCATTTCAATTGCACAAGGGAGGAACAGTGAGAGAAAGATTACCAACTGGGTAGTTGTTGTCACCAGCACTAGAGTAGGTGGCCAACAAAAGCCAGAGAAACATAAAAACATGCAACAACGCCTGTGACAGTGTCTAGAGTGAGGCTGTTGTAGGAGGCAGAATAGGTGGTCTCCGCTCTTGTTGGTTTGTCTGATTTATTGATATCCCTCACTGGGGAGCTTTGTCTTTCGTCAGACTGTCAGGGTGCACGGTGGCAACGAAAGGAGGGGGGCGTGGGGAGATAGATAGGAAAAAAAAGAGTGGTTATTTCTGCTGATAGGGCATATTTTCTGTCAACAGTCTCTGGCAGATGAGTGTATGTGATAATACCACTGCCAAGGAAAGTCTCTCAGCTCCTCAGCCTCCGGAAGAATATTTGTGTCTCAGCTCAGGGCAGTGGCTCTTCTCTCCCCTCCTTCCAGCTTTTATAATTCAGTAAACTGAAGTAATTACCACAGAGGCATGCTCAATAATTACAAAATGCTCTGTCACGGCCATGTAGGTAATGGCATCTCTTGCTCTGCTGGCAGCGATAACACAGGTGAGACGAATTGCAGAAAACAGATCAGATAGCATTGTTATGGTAAAGAAATGGCATTATGATCAAGGGTAGCACTGCTCCTGGGGGGGGGCGCGGCATAGGGACTCATATGTTCATGCATGTATTTTCTCTTCTCTACACAGGTACAAAGAGAGTGACAGTGTTGACATTCTGTCCGTTGCAAAACAACATACAGACTTCCAGTTTCGTGTTTATCCTGCTGCTGTATCATCTCTACATCGGCAAATTAGCATGAAATTGGCTTAATTATCAACTGCAAATCGACAAAATATTAGGTGTTGTTTACTGTAATCCCATTTCGCTTAGTTTAATTTCCTCGAGTCTTTTCCTGGTGGCATGTTTACTCAAGATTGGACATGGTGGTGTCCTGCAGATCCAAGCTATCCAGTACAGCTTCCGCAAAACGGTGGCAAGAACACGCCACGTAATTAGCAAAATGCGGCCCTAATGCTCCTCTCCTTGAGAATTTGACCCTATTTGTTTGTGCCGAGGTAATTTCATTACACCCTTGCAATTCCCAGGAGCTGCCGCGAGTTAACGCTAAATGCTCACCAGAGAGGGTTTAAGTATTTGGCAAGGCATCAGCAAAGAGAAGAGAGGGAGCGGCGGAGCTCAATAACACTTCTTTCATGTTGACAAATTCCATTAGTGCGCAAAGGCTGGTGTTTGTGCTCTATTTTATTTATGATAATGCTTAGGCATCGGAGGGAAGCGGTATTCATCACCCGTGCCACCTATGTGGCCTGACAGTGTGCGGCAGACATCTGTGATTTGTACAGAAGACTCGGCATCACTCTCACGCCGACGGGTCCGTGGGAAAGTGAAGGTGGCATCCTGTATCAGCATTTCAAACTTTTCGGTTTTGGCTCTGTACTGCTGCACTCTGATCTTCCTCTTTTATAGATGTAAACATGCAGAATGATTCATTTGTAATACCAAATTATTTGCTTTCCCTGTCTTTTTTTTAGGGTTGATTTGATTTTTTTTTTTTTTTTGTATTATTTACTAAAAAAGTCCTAGATGGCTGCAAGTAACTGTTCAATCATGAGAACAACACTGATCCTGGGGTCACAACTCACCCCAGGGATGTTAAATTCACCTGAAATGGTTTCATTAATGTGGTGTAATTCCTGTTGAAACGGTGTATTGCAGAGAGACATTAGACTGTGGGGGACCAGTGGGCTATTAGTTATGGCGATAAGACAGTTTGAGTTGTTTGACAGGACAAGAAAGGTTTTTATCTCATCTGTCTCTAGTGTAAAGTCTAGAAGAAATCTCTTCCTACATCTACAATGGATTTGTCTGCACGTCTGAAGTCCACCTTCTATCAAACTAAAGTGTGCTTGACAATGCCCCTGAAAACCTGGTGTGTCCTTTTCTAGGTTATTTTGCTCTCAATCCCTAGATTAGCCACTGGGGGGAGAGAGGCAGAATTATCCACAGTCCCCACGGAGTAGCAAGAGGTAACAATGTCGTCTTACTCCCTGTTCTTATTTCATTTGATTCTTTGTCCTCACATATCCATATCAACTGAGTCTGTGTCCTTCGTATTTTAAAAAAGTATGCAGTGCGTGTGCACTCTAGTTTTATGACAATAAAGTCAAGTCACTCCAGATAGTATTCCAAACACAATATCACCTTGCAATCAATAGCTGCTTATCCCTTATGCCAAATATGCCGGCACCCGCTGAGGATATTGGCATGCTAATTAGGCTCCAATAAACCAGCTCGAAGATCTGTGGGATGCGGTGGCCGTCCACAGTCTAGTGGCAACATGCAACGTTTCTGTTTCAATAAAATATCATGATCGCCCCGCCTGCAAGTGTTTCTGCATGCATGTGGCTTTATTTGACTGTGACTGTCAGTGTGTTTGCAGAAGCCTGTGTGTGTGTGTGTGTGTGTGTGTGTGTGTGTGTGTGTGTGTGTGTGTGTGTGTGTGTGTTTTGCATGCACATATTTGAGTGCAAGTGTCCCATGTATGTGTATGTGTGTGTGTGTGTGTGTGTGTGTTTTGGGTGTTTTTCGGGTGGATACACACACACACAAAACACTGAGGTTGGAAACATTCTGATGTCAACAGCGAAACAAGAAATAGGAAACACATTTAAATCTCTGGCACCGAGGACGGAGTTCAGGAGCCAGGCGAAATCACCGCACAAGCCCGGCATCGCGTGTGACAGGGTGCATCGTGGGATAGCTCTTTATCCTCTGCGCACAAAACAGCAATCGGGAGAGGTACGTCCCATCTGAGGACAGAGAGTCGGCGCAGGTTGTACCTATTAGGGCAGCTTAGTAACTCAAGAAGCGGCAATTTAAGAGCGAAAGGAGGGGAGGGAGGATGGAGGATTGGGGAAGAAAGCAAAACTAATGCCATAACTCCGAGGGCTCCCAGAAGACAGCTTTGAGGATTGGACTGGATGACAGAAAGGCTCGTCATCACAGAGGTGGGTATGAGCGCTGGTAATGAGAGGACTCGCTCCATGCCAGGCATTATCATGGACAGATTGCACCCAGGGAAGAAGAGGCCTCCTTTTGTCTTTTGAAAGCTACATCGGCTCAGAGTTGGAATAAAGAAACCAATCCTAAAACATGCAAAAGGGAAACGTGATATTTGGCAATACGCGGCTCCAGTTTTCTATAAGTTTCAAAGCATGTTGATTTCTTGTGGGGGGAGATATTCTTTCTTCCTTAAGACACAGAGAAGGGGCATAATAAATGACAGTGGAAAATGTACCAACCTACTGTACTTTTTTCCCCCTCAGTTTTCAATCTTTTGTGGTTGGCAGCAGGGACAGAACCCAGGAAACAGTATCCTATCACTTAAATGGTTAAGTATTTTATGAGTAAAATGCTTCCAAATGTCTCTCAAAAACCTTCCAGACCACACCAAAGACAAAATGAGGTAATATTACGTTTCTGAAAAGTCCCCAGTATGATACCACGACTCTGCTGTAATTGCATCAGAAAAATGGTGCGCAAGTCTCTCTCTGTTACATGTCAGGCCATTTGACTTGGCAAAAGCGGTGCTCATTAGGAGTGTGGGAGGGGAAAACTTCTCAAATTTTTCCCAGCTGAAGACTTGTATGTATATAGAGGAGAACACAACATGCAGACATAGAGTATCATCAAAAATCATCCATAGGTCCCCGGTACATGTTTGGCCTCAGTGTCTCAGGGTAACACTTCAGCAAAACAGTAGGTAGCCTCCTTACTAATACTTAAGCATACACAAAGTCAACATACATAGATATGCTGCATTCATGTCATATAAGGGTTACAATTACTGTCAAGCTCTGAAATATCAGACTCTAAAGTAAACAATGACTAAAACAAACATAGATTCTATTGACAAAATTTGTTATAGGTTAAATAAACCATTATCATCACAAGCTAAATAAAGCCTTATTTAATGCTGTTTTGATGAAGCAAACAATTTTTTTAACATCACATGACCAATTGTACTTATAACTGAGCTTTTCATATGTAGTTCGATACTAAATAATTCTTTATTTTACCAATTCTCCTTGTTATTTGACACAATCGCAATTTTATCTCGCATCCCCTATAACATGAGTATGATAACAGGCTCCATGCTGAGGCCTTAGCGATGACTATTTTAAAGGAATACAACCAAAAGCTATGTTTTCAGTATCAAACGCTCGCCCCCTTTTTTTGGGGTCTGAAAAGCAAATGTAATTCACTTCAGGTATACCCATAGCCACAGTTAGCTCTTTCAACTGGGCGATACTTCAATCTTATTGTTTTCTCACTTTCCGTGGCGTAGTACCATAATGACAGGATCCTGTGGTTTTATTGTTTTCATTGTAAATAATAAATAATTCTGCTGTCCTCATCAATGAATACAGACAAATTGTGATTAAAAAAAAAAACATTTTATGAAGATTTCACTTTGTCAGACGTAATGCATAACAATAGTACGTAGTTCATCATGTTTATCATTAATTTGATGAATTTACATGTGATTTAGCATACATATGGCATATTAGGGATTTGATTAGTGCTGTGTTATCAATTTCAGGCAAACTGCTCAGCTGAATGTAAATACTAGCAGGCTTCAGACTTCTAATAGAGTACGTTGAGTGACAGCAGGTTGCATGCGAACACTACCCCATCGCAGAGGCAAAGCTAAAATTTCTGGGCAGACAAAACAAAGCTATCCTCTCGATTTTCCTACAAAACTAGCCCCCTCTGGGCTTCTTGTCGGCCCTTCCCGGCTGTGGGCTCCCCGAACCATCATCACCTTTCACGACACTTTGGATGATTATTGTAAATCACGTAAATGTCACCAAAACGATGCACTGAGATTACATTTCGGTTGCGGCGTGAACACAGCCTGATTCACAAGTCTCTTAGAGGGGTCTCCTTACCAACTACCGCCGCTACGACACTGTGGAACAATGTATGAATCTTTAAAAATCCTCAATGATTTTGGAGGCCCCAGCCCGTCACAGGCCTCCTCAGTCTCTATGGCAGCCTAATCTACAGCAGATTAAAAAAAAAAAAATGGCTATCATGAAACAGGCTTTCCCTGTAAGTAATCCCCTCCTCTCTGAAAGGAGAAAGAGGGAGAGGTGTTGGGAAGGGGGGGGGGGGGTTTGAAGAGAAAAAAATCTGCAGCAAAGAGCCTTTTTTGCTTCTAGTTATGTCAGGCTGTATTTTAAACAGTGCTAATCATATACCTTTGTGGACACTTAATTAAAATTACAAAACCATTTTTAATCGGTGGTCCAATTAATATGTAAATGTATGCAAATGTAGTAAAACAAGGTGGTGATTAAGTTAAGGACACTCTATTTCATGTCTTCCTTAAGTGTGAAAACAAACTGTCTTTTTTTCCCCTGCCACCCCCCCACCCCCCCCCCCCCCAAAAAAAAAAAACATCCAAGACTGATGGATTGTGATGTTTACCGGCCACATGCTTAAGGGAAGTACAGGGGAAGACAATGTTCTTTAGAGCTGGCATCCCTAATCCAGATTTTTAAAAATTCACTCACCACACACACACAAACAAGTACACACGGCGTTCACGCGCATCAGCGTTCATCTACCTAAGGTCAGGGCAAGGTTATAAACTTTACAGTATCTTACAACGTGAATCTAGCGTTACGGGGTATGTTTGAAATTCATGGCGAAGTTTTCCAGGCTTGAGGTGAGAGTTGACAATTCTAAACGAGCAGACTTTCAATTCTAATTAGGCCTCGGAGATACGGTGGTCTTTCAAAGTTGTGTCTGAAAGGGCTGAGGAGGATTGCGGGGGGTGAGCAGGTAATAATGAATCTGAATATGAGTGGATATTAAATAACTTTGGGCGCTGAGTGGGAGAGAGAAAGAGAAAGAGAGGAGAAAATTAATTTACCCTGCAAGTGAGGCCTGCAGTGCCATCCAGATTGAGGTGAGTGCAGGTCATTAAACTTTGTTGCTCCTGAATTTATGCACTCCAACAGTTTTATAAATACAGTAAAATAATCCTAAATGGATCTAGTTAAATGTTATGTGTTGTTAAAACTACCGAAGCAATATTTTTTCATATATCCTGTATGTGTTAATACATTAACCCGTTTGAAGAGCTTTGTACAGACATTTTAAAAGATACGTCTGTGTTATGGCACCATCCTGGCTGTGTTATGGCCCACACTATCTATGTGGCTGCCAGATCAGGTAAGGTTTTGGGGTGCGGGCTGGGGCCAGATCCGGCCGAGAATCATCTCCCGTTAGCAGGCTATCTTAGGATAGTTTCGGGCCGGTGTCAGCATCTAGTGTCGGACCAGTCTTGGACTGATTCTGGTCTGTCATTTGCCACAAGACTGCCATGAGTCCGGCAACCAGGCATATGGGATTTGGACCACTGCTGGCTCACACCTTGCAAGGCAGTTTCAGCAATGGCTCCTTCAGAGCCTGTCAACACGTGACACCTTTTTACGTAAAATTTTGTTTTAATCATCTTTTTTTGAGAGTTAAGAAAAAAAGCTCTCTCTTCCCGGACTTGAAATGCAATTCATGTCAAACTTTCCCACATTAATGCGCATCATCTGAAGCCCAGCCATTATAAAAAGGGTCAATTAAAAAAAACTGATACTGCTACGAAAAATGATAGTTGGTGTAACATCACACACTGATTCCATTAGTGAGATGAGCTGTGCTGTTACCGACTGTGTGTGTTTGAAATGTGCGTGAGTGTGTGTGTCTGTCTGTGTCTGTGTGTGCGCGCATGTTCGGGGACTCCGGCTGTTTTTGTGCATGCATGCATGCTTGCCTTCCTACAGTCATGCGTGTAAACATGACTACAATTTTAAGTATAAGATTGTGTTCCCTTTGTTTGTGTGTATGTGCGTTTCCATCTGTGTATGACGGTTGGGTTTCACTTGTTCACTCATGCTCGCCTGCTTGTTTTCCTCATTCCAACACAAATACAATTTTATGTATGAGTTTCTCTATTCACTGGTGTGTGTGTGTGTGTGTGTGTGAGTAGAGTTCGCGTGTCCATGCATGCATGTAAGAAGCTAAGCCAGCATGCATGCGCACACAACTTCAATTTTATGAGCGAGTTAACGTGTGGGTGGGTTCAGTGCACGTGAACGGCAGCTTACGTGGGCGTGTGCGTTTCTCTGTGTGTGATGAACCTGCGAGTGAGCGAGTTAAGTCTTCAGCACACAAGGTGGGCGAGATGTTGGAAAAAGCTTGTGTCATCAAGTGTTAGCAACCTGTAATCCCATCTGAGCCGCGGGGATGTGCAGCCCCCCCCACCCCCCCTCGCAGCACACTGGCTCCCTGGGGCTCGGACTGCAACCTGCGCCCCGCTGATACCTCCGCTACATGAGGTTTCCAGGTGACTTACGCACATAAACACCAGGAGGAGGGGGGGTCTCAGCTGTTAGCGAGGTGAAGCTTGTCCCTGAGCAGAGGGAGATGATACTGACAATCGCAGTGCAAGAGCAGGTAGTTGCACGGGTGGCGATTTATTCAGCCTCATAAGGCTGAGAAGAGGCAGCTGCGTGAGTTAGAACTGAGAAAAAAAAAAAAAAAACTTCAAAAGGACTGTACCAGAGCTCCTGCATGTTTTAGCCAATTAAAGCCAGGCTGCTACCAAGTACTGAAAGAAAAGAAAACACAGTCTTCCCCTTAAAAAATGAAGAGTTGTCTCCATAAACAATAAAAATGCACCCTTGCTCAATTCACGACACTCAGTAGTTTTGTTGTCACAGCTTCACTTGGACTGGTATGACCCATAGCTTACGGTGGAACATGTTTGCTAATGTTAGCATTCCCATTCAACTTGCTTTTGGTCAGGTCCTTAAAGCAACTGACTCAAGACAGTCTCGGGAAAAGAAGGAAAAAAAAAAAAACATTCAAAGTGCCATTATCCTGTATTTAACACTGTATTTTACTGCCACAATGGCAGTAGTTCAATAAAAGTTACAAATTCTCACTTCAACTATGAATCTTTATATGACTGCTGAAGAATTTCCAAAGCATTTTTAAGACAAAAGGAAGAATGGCAAAAACATGACAAGTAAATTGTCAGTTCTGTTATTTCTTGATTTCCCAGTTTCCAAACTAACATGTTTCCTAAATAGTATGCGTCAAAATGCACCTACGACAGGAAGAATTAAGGGGAGGATCTGCTGGAATCTGGTGGATTACCAATCCCAAGAAAATTTCGATCTCCTTCAAATTGATTTTTGTATTGAAGTGGAATTTACTGAAAATCAAAGTCCAGTTCACTGCCAGAAATCTATCTAACAACTTTGGACAATGGTTAACTGTGTTATAAAATGCTTGTATTTTGTATGTAGGCTGGGACAAATGGCAGTATGGCCGTTTACACATATGATGACAGATGTCTAACAGAAGCATTGCTAAATCTGATTGTGTTTGAGAGGGTCAACTGAATGTTTGCTTTCTTTCCAGGCAGTTTTCGGACACAATCCAAGATATACATCACAGCTGGACTGGGTCCTGATTGGCTCACCTCACTAAAGAATGACTGAAATCTATCCAATCAGGCCAGAGTGCAGCAGCTGAACTGGACTGCCTCCAATCAGCAGGCTTAGCTCATTTGAATTGGAGGAGCTGATGCTGTCAGCCAATCTGGGTTTAGCTGTGTGAGGATTTTCATTTACATTTATTTAGTTCAAATATTTTGAACTGTATGGGACTGGAATTTAACCTCCTGTCCTTTCAAAGGCATCACTGGTATTTAAATGGACTGTATTTAATTGAGTAACTTTTAGTGGTTGTGTTATGCGAAATCTAAACCCTTGTCATGACTTGTCATGGCATCAAATAGTTTTTCACGATGGACCTTTTTATGGGATCTGCTTTTCCCCCCTCACATATCGAAAGGGCAATATCTTTGGATAAAAGTATGCAGATCTTTTCAGAGACGGGAATAAGAGGACAAAGATGTCAAGTCCCACCCAAATAGTTTGACTGACGGGGGGAGTCTTAGACGTCCAGAGCAGAAACAAGTAATGAAGTGTGCAACAAATATAAAGCACAAAAAAAAAAAAAAAAAAAAATGATGTTGTGGATGACATATTAAAAAGGAAAAAAAAGAGATTTCTTTTGTAAACATACAAAAATAGAGACAATTATAAAGGAATGTTATGCAAGGTCCCTTTAAATTTCTCATCTGTAATGAGATAATATCTCATCACATAATTTTTTGTTTGCGTGTGTGTGTGTGTGTGTTTGGGGAGGGGGGGGCAGCAGTTGAATCTGAGTTGGTTTCGTTAAACACTGACATCAAATGCACGACTCAGACAAAATTATCACCTGCAAAGAGACATGTCGTGGTGAGAAAAATGCTGTGGTATGAATCACAAACAGCAGAATTGTTGCTTTTCTCGAGTGACAAGTGTTGAAAAGTATCTTTCTGCCTTTGAAAATTAAATGTAAAAATGACAACACTTTTTAAAATTAGACAGAAGTGAAGCTGTTTTTTCCCACTGGGGGAAAGCACCTGACTATAGGGAGATGAATTATCTTAACTGTCAGTCTGTGAGCTATCTGTCTTAAATTTGAGGTGTTTGATCCCCACAGGAGAACACTGAACCCCTGGCTGGTGCTTTTTATGCCTCTGTAATAAAATTTAGTTTTTCCTGAAATTCATAAAATAAGCCTTTATTTATACATGTAGAGATGCATTTATGACATGTTATCATGGGCTCTGAATGGATTTTATGTGCCTTGGGGTAATGAAATGGTGTCTGTACGTAAACATGGCCGTGATTTGTATCTTTTGACAATTAAATTACATGGGGATGTTTGCTGTGCAGAGTAAATACCTTAAACACTTCCCCACTTTAAAAAAAGAAGCTGCACGAAAGGGATACAAATGGTAGGCTGGCAAGTCTGCAGAGATATCCACTCAATAGGCAATTTAAAAATGGAAGGAGGAGGTTTGACTAAGCAATAAAAGTGTTGAACTGCCAGCGAGAGCAGAAACACAGAGCATAGTGAGGTGGTGGTAGTGGGGGGGGGGGGCAATTATCTTATTTATAAATGAACAGCAATTCCACTGATGACATGATCTTAAATTTGATCAACCTGCAGGTTTTGAAGCCAACTAACCAAAATAAATAAATAAATAAATAAATACATTTAAAGAAAAAATCATTGATCTAATTCCCTTCATTGGTAATAATCACGAGTCTCCCTTTGGCCAGCACTAATCAGAATCGCATTGATTTCCGCTGGACTCGAGGACTGCAGGAAAAGCAGCCTAAGCTGGCTGACCTCACTATTCACAGTGTTAAGGGATAGAGCCGACATTATACAGCACCAAGCTTAATTGTTCGTACTGAAGTTGTAACTCGTAACAAATGGCTCACAAATACATAGTTTCATTTTTAAACAAGCCTCTACAGCCGCACTAGCGGCTCTGCGAGGCTGTAATGCTCATAGTAAAGAAAAACAAACTGCTAGATTGATAAATCAAAGTATCAGATAAATTGAAATTTTGAGCCAGTGATGGCACTAGATGCAAAGTTAAGGAAGAACCACAGTTCACAAGGACCATGAAGATCTGCATCAAACTGCAGTTCAGATGTGGTTAGATTCTTCCTCTGGGACACATTTGTGTAGGCAAATTCATCTTGAAGATCCAGAGACATATCTAAGGATACATGAAATTTTGTCCTGCTGCTGGCACCACATGAAAAGTCCCGCGATCATCAAAGTCATTAGGATTCATCCTCTGGGGACCACTAATAGCTGCACCAAATTTCATGGCAATACATCCAATAGTTATTGAGATATTTAACTCAAAAGAAAAACAAGAATATCAACCTCATGGTGGCGCAAGAGGAAGCGTCAGGGGATCACCAAAGTCATGAGGATTCATCCTGTGGGCACCATGGATATCGGTACAAAATTCCATGACAATCCGTCTTATAATTGTTGAGATATTTCAGTCTTGAACAAAGTCTCTCTGACAGCCTGCACAGGACCTTTAAGCAATGCTTTCGTCAGCAACCATAGCTCGGATCATTTGGGACTTAAGTCACCCATTCATTCTTTCCTCTACTTTTCCTTTATTCTACCAGATAAAAGTCTCATTTAGATTGCCATTGGTCAATAACCCGACCCTGTCAAACAATACGACATCGCAACGGCCGGGAAAACTGCTGGCTCTTAAAGCAGCGCATGCCTCGTCCATGTAATCACGCTCTATATGATCATGCATCAGCGCTGACATAACTAACCCCGCCCTACATTAATTAAACAAGGTTACCAGGTTAGCGAGGTCATTATTATGCAGGAGCGTGTCACTTGCTCCCTCACTCACAGCATCACCATCCTCATTAGTACGGTCACTTTTACAGGTGATACTGCTGGAAGAAGACGCAGCGCCTTTAACACGAGTGCTCAGCCGGAAAGTAAAAAAAAAAGCACCCGAGACAAACAAGGGATCATTAGAGCACATTAAAATCCACATTACAGCTTTTACTGCCTCCTAAGGAGTAAAACGCGATGTGTGAGTCATCAGCAGGCCCGCTAACTCGCCGCACTGTGGCCTAATGGCAGCTCATGCGGACGCCTGCCCACTGACTGCAATATGGCAGCAGCGTAATCAGCAGCTCACAAAGGTATATGATGTTACGGCATGTGGGCAAAGGCTTATCAGCTCGAGGAAACTGTGCATTTACGCCAAAGGAGAAGAATGAATCCTGAACTGACCCCGGTTTGTCTCTAAAGACGCAGTCATACTCAGAGAACTGACCTCCCTCCTCTCATTCTACACGTTCTCTGGAGATCAACATATTTTCGCATGCAAGAAAAGGTTATAACATGTGGGGGAAGAACCGTTTTCTATGCCTGGACAAAATAAAAATTCTCACAAGTTTTTAACAATGGTCAAGAAAAAAAAAACTTTTAAATTGCAGTACTGATACAGTTTTTGTATTTATTTAGTGGTGTAGTTTTCATATATAAGGGGCTAAACGTCTACTGAGTTTGACTGAAGTGACATCTGTTGGGGGAAAAAAAAAAAAAAGACTCAAGAGACCAATGACCACACCCATGAGAACAGGACATACCAGAATGCAAAGCAATGAGGCATTCCAGTTATAAAAATAGGTAGGCATGTCAGGTTGAGCAGCAGTGGTTCCACCAAAAGAGTAAACTGAAGCACCCCATTGCAAAAAATACTCCCAGAGTACATTAAAAAAATAAGTACATTTCTTATTTGAACTTGTGTAGCATTTTAGACAAAAACGCCTTCCAAAGAGTTTCCACAGACACTAAATATGTGAAATTAATTTTTTGAGGAAAAACACGATGCACAAGACGTCGGGAATATTTCCATCTGATGTAACGGTGCAGCCGTAACAATCATGGAATCCTGTGTCTGAACATTTCACTCGACTTAAGCAGTACGTACTGTAGCTGTAATGAAAGGCTGGAACAAGGAGACGAAGGGTGTGCCGTATATGTCACGTTGACTTACACTGGAAAAAAATTATTTCAACTACTTTCAGGGCCACTTGAAGAGAAATTAAAGGTGAAAATCGGGGTTAAAATTTCACGTCGGCTCCCAATCCCGAGCACTATAACCCGAGACAGTATTGAGACTCAGTGCAGCTTTTCTCACAGCAGCTATATATCCAGCTGTACTTAAATGCATTATCTCAGAGCAGAGCTTCGTGTGTGCTAACCCCCTCGGTTTTTCGCCAAGGGTGACTCCTGCAGCGACAATCACGGGATCAGAGGGAGCGGATCCACAGCAGCACAGCACTATTGCTCCCCCATGATAAATGAGTTTGTAATGTCTGTCATGCCAGCTTCCTGCCAGCCCAGGTCACTGGTTATTAAATTACCACTTGTCAATGTCCTAAATACTGATTGATGGATGAGCATGGCAAATGAAGGACTCCTATGACTTTTGTTTCCCCCTCCCAGTTTTCTGAGTGCGAGGGGAAACCTATACCGGATTGTTATTGACATGTATTGAATGCAGGCTGGTGGCCTTCTTTCACAGTTACTCTTGGTGGTTTTATAAACGCTTTTTTTTTTTTTTTTCCCCACTGGTTTCTTGCCCACGGAGTTTCTTCCAGTTTTAAATTTTTCAAATGTGATGAGTAAAAAAGGGTTTTGTCCGCTTCTTAACTACAATAGACAATTTGTACAGATATTTTCTTCTTTTTCTATTTCAGTTTTTACCGTATTACAGCAGCCTTTATTTGAGTGTCATCCCTCAAAGAGTACTCTTGCCAAAGCATTAAAGTGCCTTTTGTCATTTTTATGAACTTAATTGTTCCTTTAGAAGTACAAGCAACAGGGGGAGAAATATAAACAAACTCTAAACAGCACAAGAGTTGTACTCTAACATCTTCCAACTAAGCAATTTTAGAAGAGAATTTTAGAGGCAGGTTTAATTTGACAAATTTTCAGAAAAATCAACACTTTTGTTTGTGTCACATTTGTGAGTTGATATCCACTTGGCTGTTAGAACTGAATGAAAAAAGGTTCAAGTCTTGTAGTAAGTGGTTGTCATGGCCTTTTATGGTCTAACTTTACAAAACAGAAAAAGGGTTTTTATTTTATCCCAATTTTGCACTGCATGTTTACTAATGTGTACCATAATTGTTCTTCAGGAGCTACAAGCAACAAGGGTAAAAGTTTAGACCAAATCAATACAAAACTACACTTTGACCATTTTGACTTTTTCCTTATTATAAACTTAAGAATGGCTGCTGAAAGGGACTAAGACGAAATTGGAAAGAGTGAGACTATTCAGGTCTTGTTAAACAGTAATGCTGACTGCTATGCATTATGTGACAGAGGGAGTTCTGGAAAATCCATCTTCAACTGTATCCTCATGCTGTGTTTTCTGAAAGCACTGATGCTGTACTGGTGTGTAGTCATGTGGGCTGTGTGTGTGTGTGTGTGTGTGTATGCGTGTGCGTGTGTGTGTGTCTCTCTCAGGGGTGTGCTCAGGGTTAGGGGCATTGATGAGTCTGTGGCTGACATTTGAGTGCGATTGAGGGGGAGTGCAGATACTAAATCACTGCATTGTTCTGCTGTCAGTGCATCCTGTCGTTACTGCACTTTACCAAACAACATGATGCCTCTAATGGGATAATAACCAATTAAGCAGGAGCACAGAAACTTTGCACTCTGACAAAAACCCAAAGTCTGATGTGCTGTAACCAAAAACCGAAGAAAGTTAAAGTAAAAAGACTGCCAAAAAGTCGAAATGTAGCTGTTGAAAATGATTAACTTTATTCAGCAGTCACAAAGAAGGTTTTTTTTTAGCTGCAAAGCCTTCATCAGCCTCATGAAAAAGTACTGACTGTCTATGTTTTTTTCTTTTTTTTTCAGTCATTGTTAACTATGCCACATTTGTGTCTAATGATAAGGTAAATGAAAGGATATTTCAAAGAGAGCTGGCCTTCCCTAAGCAGTTTTTTTTTTTTTTTTTTTTTTTCAAAGACTGGACAAACTGGAGCAGTTTGGAAAAAGACCGCAGGCATGCCGAATGATTGTCAGCCATGCAAATAATCACTTACTTACACTCAGTGAGTTTGCTTCGGATAAGGCAAATTACCATTTGAAAATGAGCTCAAAAACACTCTGGGCGAAAAGCTTGCATCATGATTCTCAGTTATATTATCGCGGATACGTAACCACTCACATATACACACAAATGCTGACAAACATGCACAAACACACTGCTCTGTGCAGCCTCTGAACTGGCTTCAGGGATATCATATGAATGCTCTGATCTGATGGAAGGTTTGTCTTATTGCCGCATCCAGCTGAAATTGGTTTTCAGCCAATCAGATGCTGCTTCTGTTTTATTTTCTGTTTGCTGATGCTGTGATTGTTTGAAGGCATTTCTGCAACATTATGTACAAGTATGAAACGGTGGAAGTTGAAACTGCAAACCAAATTGACTAACGATAACATGCTGGAACATCAGCAGAGCCAAACCTGCTTTTGTGTCTACACAATTGCCCTTTTTCCACAACAGGAATTTAATGAAACCTAATGTAATATAGCCGCTAGCCCTGCTAAGGAAAATCATAGTAAATCCCAGTTTGAGGTACTTTAACATTATGCAAGCAGTGCAGACAATCATGACTGTTCAGGGAAATGTGTTGTCAGATCCCAACACAGACTTCTAGCACAAGCACACAATGATAAACACCATTTAATACTGCATCTCCAGCAGCAACGACTCCGGTTTTATCGAAAAAAAACTGGTTGATGTCCAAGTCCTGAAACAATTCTGGAAAGAGAGCTGGAATAAGCCAAGACACCCAGACTGTATCACAGCATTAGGAACAACCAGCAGCACTTTTAACACAGTGCTGTCTTGAGGTTTCAGTCCGAATGCCTGATTAGACACTGCCATTTTTTACAAATTAATCTAAAATCAGATGGTAACAATATAGTGCTTGAAATAACTACTATAAATACATTAGGACAATGGATGTGGCTGTTTAATCAAAGAGGCTACACTTTCATAGCTCACATGGTATTAAAAAAATGAAATGGTAATCCGCGGTAAACAAATCTACATTTTAATTTGAAATGTCTCTTTGGTCTTGGCTGGAAGCTTCCTGGAATCTCAGCCAGGTGTCGAGAGTCAGTGTGTCCTTCGGACTGACAGTGTATCAGAGTGAATAGCCAGGTTATAAAAAGCCATTTAAGCCCATCTTATCCTTTTAGTTGCTGAGTCTAAGGAGCTACTTTCAACAATGTGAAGTTCCCGGCCAGGATTGGGAGGTAAGCAAAGTTTAAGCTACAGCACCGAACTAATGCCAGTTTGATTAAATGCTCTGGATACAAACAGCAGGGGTTTCTGATCCCTTCACCGTTATAGTTTTCAGGGCTTACAGAGCATCCCTCATTGTGCTGCTCTCTTTCTAACCTTCTTCAGCTGAGGTCAATCTATTATATCATCAGAAAAACGAATATAGTGTGTTGTTCTAATCATCTAAATGTACAGTGGGCGTGAATACTTCAGAGCATGTGTCATTTCGGTTGAAAGTTTTGTAACGCTTTTCTGAAGCTCGGCTTTATTTCTAGCAGATGCATGGCTGAGAATTTGTTTACATCCCCAGATACATTAAGTGTTTATTTGATAGCAAACACAATCCAAATTGTCACTTAGTGATGCCAGCTCCAAGTCCAATAAGCCACGGGTCTTTAAAAGTCACAAAGTGCTGCCATGTTTAACAGGGTTAAATACACAAACAAAGATGGATTGAATGTGTAATTTGGAGCATTCAAATTTGGTGGAAGAGAAAAAAAAAAAAAAACAACAATATTTCTCGGGGAGCATGCCTTGCTGCATATTAATTCTTATCGTGGTGATGAATAATCATGCTTCTTATGAGGAAGAGTCAGTAGAATACAGCAGCACTTTGAGCTGTCATAATTAACAGACTCACTCAACAATGGGCACATTCTCAAAGAGACTTCTTATTAACACAGACATAATGGGTAAAGTGCATATTAAAATGGGTATTTAGAGTGGAAGGGATCAGAACTACCAATGAAAACCCAGTTTTATGGTCGACGTGTTTCATTGTTTCAGCGTCAAATGAATGCCAGCCGACAGCAGAGGCCTGGGCCATACTGTACGGCTGCCCTGAGGTGTGAAAAAGCTTTGGCGTGACACTGCCATTACCCATGGGGCCTGTGCACACCTCATTAGCAACAGAGTATCCTTTGGCCACCCATGGGCGAGATTCATTCCCTTGGTGGCTTAAAAAGATCACATTTAAATCTGTGACAAGATGGGGAATCGCTTTCCGATGAGCATTCATCAGCTCCACACAATTATTTCCAGGCTGCTTGAATTTATGATCTAGTTTTGTGACAAATTCATACAGATCTTATTGATTTTCTGTTAAAAAAATATGTATGAAAAGATTTAAAGGTCAGTTCAACCAAATTACAAATAAACATTTTTTTCATCCCCCTTCAGTGGCATGCAGAGAGCTCTGGTTTTATTTGCCCTGGTTCTGCGATAGTCACTAAGTTTTCTGTTTTCAATTGATTTGAATGAAATTCTAATTGTGAAAAATGACAATTATAAAATTCAATTGGAGTGTTTCTTTCCAGAAACAGCATCTTGGCTGTTCCAGATAATTGACTGAGCCTGATGTGAACATTTTTAATTGGAACTACCTTCCACTGAGGTAAACAGAAAACTACTCAATGTTAGAGATGGACATCTCGAAACCGAAAACTATCTGTATCTTTTAAAAATATATATTTTCCTTGTATGTTGGGTGAAGTGAAAGTCAAAAGGTGGCTGGACATGTCTAGTGATGCAAGTGAATCATCTCGTCTTCGCTAAAGATGCCTTTGAGCAAAAACATCAAGACCATCTCCTTTCTTCTTCTGTGGAGACACTAAAAAACATCATGCTGCCTCAACTAAAAGACAATCACAACTAACACAGATCAATACAGGTAACTTATCCTCATCAGCAACAAAACAATGAAAGAACAAAGAACTTCCATCCGCTAAATGTTCCCTTAGATGATGAGACGGATGGTTAGGGTCTGCAATTCAACGATGAGCCCTGAATTCCAACTGAATAGCCTGTTCCACAGTGTGCCTGTCAAGGCTGATTACAAGCTTGGCAAGAAAAATGAGATACTGGTTGACCTATTTCTGAACACTTTGTTTCATGCCCCCCCCCCCACCAAATCTCCCGTCCCCCAATCTCCCGTTCCTCCATTCTGGTCCTTTCTTCCAACCAACTTTGCCTGTTCCTTTCCTTTCCTTTTTTTTTTTTTTTTTTTCAGCCTCTCTGTCCACCGGTTCCCTGAGAGTAGAGGTCAGGTCAGAGGGCACCGGTTTCGACCACGTTTCAGAGCGTGAGCAACCTGGAAACAAAGGCCTCTGCTGTGGGGGATCCGTCCCTCCGTGCCAACTTTCACCTTCACCCCCGCCCCTCTAGCCTTTCTGTGAAGAAAAACCCCTGCAGGGATGCTTCAATGGGGGGCTGTGAGCGCTCAGACCTCTGCGGCAGCAAAGTTTGGATGCTGTCATGAGGAGAGTCACACTCGGAACTCATCAGCAAGAAAAAGGTGGGAAATAAAGGAGGTGACGCACCTCTGCTTTGGCTCACGGACAAAGACGTTCAGAGACGACGCGGTAACCTTTATGGTCACCATTTCTCGCCACCCCTGTGACATCATCGGATGATGAGCGGCCTCATTTGGCTGTCAGGATTTATTTTCTAAATGTGTCTAAATGCTCCTTGAGCAGCCTTTTTATTGTGTCCAAAACAGATTTTCAAAACAACTAATAAAAAATGCTTAATTGAAACAATACGCTATGAAATTAGATGAAAGCGTATAAGTTTCTTAGTGCCACTGATGTCCTGAAAATCCTGTGTGTTGAGTTTTGCAGATAAGAATTAAAGAAACACAGGCTGGCAGCGGTCCCTTCTCTTCTCACATCCTCAGTAAAGCAACATGGGAGACCAGGGGTTTGGTCTTAAGAAGAAGTGAGTAGAGTTTGTTATTTCACCGCCTTTGACTAAGGTCATACCAAATTAACAGACGACTGACTGAATAAAAATAGCATACCATTAATTCTTTTTTTCTCCTCTCTGCTCATAAATCTTAAGGTTGACCTGATTTTTAATGTTAAACTATGTGGAGAAATTAAAAAAGAGAAGGAAGGGGGGAAAACATTCAAATAAGCAGCACGGACTAATTTTAACCATGTCGCCAGCTCAGGTTTCATGTGGGATCTGCGGGAACTAAAAATACTTGTGGTCTTTTGTAGGGAAACAATTTGAAACCTCACAAAAACAATGCTCAGTCGCTGCATTAGAACAAGCATTTTTCAATTATGCTGGCAGAGATTTTGAAACTTTATGGTCAAGCAATGCTGAGAATTATAATCAATTTTCAGGTGATAAAAAACCATAAACAGTAGGAGGGGGATGAGCCATTTAATTGCCACCACATTTGTTAACAAGCTTAGCTCTTGTCTCAGCACTGTGCACCACACTCAGCATTCAAATAGATCCTAATTATTTCTAGTTGAAGGTCTTAAGATTGTCAACTCTTGTGTTGGCCGATGATAAAACATGGCTCTTTCAAACTTAATCATTACAAGTACATTCAACGAGCATAAATGGCTCAGAGGTTAGAGCTGCATTAACTCTCGTGTCCATTTTGGTTGAATGGTCTGGCATCCACAAAAGCAGATTACATCCTCAAATCAAACCCTAACTGATGATCGCGCTCCTAAACAGTCAATTATGGAATGTTTACTGTGTTGTTTTGTGGCATTATTTGTTTCTACTCGCTTGATAACATGCTAGACTGACTTTGGATTGACAAGGATTTATGGGAAAAGCAGCAAACGGAGTGAAAGCCAATCACATAAACACCAATTACAAGTCCGCTGAGGAGAATTAAAGCGACTGAATCGAGATTTTTTTTTTCTTTCCTTTTTCTAAAAACAGACAGAAAGAAGGCGAGATACCGGATGTTTAATGAGGGAGAAGGGATGATGGGCAGTGCTCGCATCATAATATGCAAATCAGCCAGCTCTGAAATACTGTCTGATGCACTTCTGTACAGCAGTGGATATGAATGAAGACCACTGCTCCTAAATTGTTATGATAATTGAGGAGTTTTTGGAAAACAGAGCCAAAGTTATGTCGATAGAAGAAGAAAAATAAAGTAACACTCAAACACACTATCCCAAATTCCGCTATCAGTGGATGTCCTCAGTGATCCTGTCATCCCGACAAAGATTACATTACATTGCTGATAAGATGCAGGGGAACTACTGGAAATACTAGAAAAACTACATCCTCAAGCAAATCTGAAATCTTTTTGGCCCAGTGTAAGTACTCCAGCCGGAAACACCAAAAAATGCTAAAACAGGCAATCATCTCTTGCCAGATCTACACCTAATTATCTGAAAGACCATGTCCAAGAATCCAAATACAAAATAATATAAATTTGTGTACCGGAACTTGTGAGTACCCCTTTGAGGGGTACTGACCCCCTGGTTGTTAACTACTTCACTAGGTAATAAATAAATCTAACATAAAAGTCCAAATTCTAAATATCCACCTTTTGGAGCTGCCTTTTATCTCTTTCTGGGTTATTTAATATTTTGGTCTTTGTTTTATCAATTTTTCTGGTCTTATTTTTGCTGCATTGTATATTCCTCTGTTTATTAAAGGACCTCAGGAAAGACTAGCAAACACATTGGCCAAAGCTAATGGGTACAGTAGAAACAATTAAAAAAAAAAAATCTATTGTGTTTAAGGAAAGTAGGGATAGAGAGAGAGAATAGTGTCACTGTGATAATTGTTTTTCTCTTCATTTTTCATAAATTGGTAATGGGAAATGATGAATTCGAAGCTTCTAATTCACCGAATTTAAAAAAGGAGTTAAACTAAGAACAAAATACTTTTCTATTCATTATGAGCCCTTACAATGAGGACAACTTGAAACTTGAGTTAAACGAAATTGCTGTATAAAGTGCTTTTAAACAAGGTGGTAAAGGACCTAAAATCAAATAAAAAAATATCACAAACAGTACATCCTTCAACTGCCTTCACGTGCAATCAAGGTGTAATTAGCTGTGCGGCTTTGAAATGACTCCCTTCAATCTCTCTCCACATTGCGGTGATTGTAAACAATGGAACAAGTTGAGAGCAGAAACGAGAAACTCTGGTGAATGCTATTAATAAAAGACACATCTCGTCACTCTCAATATGGCTGGCAAACCTAGCATGCTTTGAAGTCCTCTCCTCTCACTTAACTTAACCCAGTCTCCACTCATCTCTCGCTCAAACTCTGCCTTTAATGTGGCAAGCCAGCCAGCCTCCTAGTACCGTCCCAACAATCACGTCACTGGACATCTTCAGAACTGGGATTATTTGCATTTCCTGGTCCGTTTGAGCTTCAATCACACAAAAGGGCCCAGGACCGCTGAACAAAAAAAACAGCAGGAAAAAAACTACCCCTAAAGTAATGTGGTGCCGCAGAACTCAAACCAGATGAATCTTCTCTATTTTTACCTTTTCCTTTGCCAAGGAAACATCAGGCACATCCTGTACGCTTCAGTGAAGACGGGCCGGCTAAAGCTTTCTTAGGAGCAGAGGGAACAAAGATGTTTCACCCCCCCTGCACACATCTCCCCTTCCAATGTTTGCTTGATTTTGTTGTGTATGATCTTTGAGATGGGGATATTGAAAATGATGTGATACAAACACACACTGGCATATGCATACACTTCTTAAGGGATGGAGCCGAGTACAGGACACAAACTCTTGTCGTGTGGCATGAAAGCAATGCAACATAGATAAAGCACAGAAGACATAAACCTGAGCATTTTGCGCGGATGCAGCTTGAAGGCAACTGAGCACTTCACGGCGACAAAACACATAAACGCTCTGGGTTTGTCCCTAAACACCTGACTCACAATTCTGTTTCGATGTTTTGAGACAATGAGATAATGTGGCAGTCTAGCACGACAGTAAACACACAAAAACATCAGACTGAAGGTGAGTCCTTTAAAATAATGGCAAAACATCTATGGATTTTGGAAGACCTCTCTGACAGAACAAGTGAGCAAACAGTTTGTCAATCAAGCGAAATTTAATATTAATAATTAGTTATTTAAACAGTAGTTATTTAAAAAGTAGAATTGCCAAACATGCCAAACAATGTCACCTTGGGCTGTGAGGAATTAACTTTTTGACTATTTTCCTGTTTTTTTATAGACTAAGAAAATAATTTATTTATAATTCATTTTAAAAAATCGAAACTAGACACCATCTTGCGATGGGATCAAACCAGCCACAACACCTGTCAACATGCTGACGTTCTGACCCTTAACTACTCAGTAGTCATTACTACATTATTACATGACTACTCAGTGGACATGGGTCGGCCCACGCCCACCTTCAAACTCGGCCTTCATTTTGATCTCAACTACACACCTGTCATGTCATTTTGCACAGCTGTGACGCTATTGTGGTGACAAAATTTGTCCACGGACGGACGGACATATAAACACCTGCCAAAACCACCTATGCGGTAGTTCCCGCTATAGTAGGTGTCTCCAGGAACACATTTTGCAACAGATGATACATGTACACAGACACACAAACACAAACACAAACACACACACACACACACACACACACACACACACACACACACACACAGACTCACAAGGTAAAAAACAATACCAGCTGTCGCGACTGGTGATAATTGCTAGTTGCAGCCCCGTATCGTATCCCCTAAAGGGCAGCTTTTTTTTTAAACAATAGTGCAAACTGTCAGTAATGGTAAGAGCACGAAAGCTCATTCAAGAAAGCCACAAAAAAAAAGCTAGTTTTGAAAGTAAGCTAATTAGCCTTGTTAACCTTCCAAGCTCAATTTACAGCTAAACCAACCCGAAGCTAGGTTCTAGGAAAGCTAGCCATACAGTTTTAAAGGTATGGTGCGAAATTTTATTTAAAGCTGCATTGTTTACATTCATATTTGCTAGCTAGCAGTCGTCCTCTCTGCCCTTTACTGTCACACTGCTACGTTTCTTGCCGCAACCAACTATCAAGAAGTGGAATAGTGTGAAACCGTCCGAATGTGAGAAGCTTAACGGCATGCCAAAAACAAAACAGGGGGCAACTTTTAAAAACCTAGCTCCATAGCGCCGTTAGTGGTCAAAAACTCCACAGGGTGCCTTTAAACTGGACGCCAAGAAAAGAAAGTTGTATATCTTTGCCTCCGCCAAGTGCGGATTAACTCAGCCAATGAGATTATTGCTGCCTCTGTAAAAGGTTTGTGTAACTAAAACTCCAATCTGCTAATGGCCACATAAAACAGCATTTCATTCTGAACAGACTTTTGTATGCTCTCTTCCTGCACACTGGAAAATAAAAAACACTCCAGCTATTTGCAGCTAGTCTGCTTGATTCAAACAACATGGCACCTGTGACCATTCAACAAGGGCACTTTCAAATTGTCTATCATAAGTAAAAGCTGCAATTTCTGCCACAAAAATAGGGAATAAAGACACACAGCCGGTGAAAACAGATATAAGCCTCTATCGTTGTAATCAGGTGGAAATTGTGAGGCCATGTGCCACAAATTCCTGCTGCTGTTCAGAGCTCTGATATATGGAATGACTGCATGGTGTGGTGTCCTCTGAGTATAATAAGATCCGGATAATTATTAATTTTCATCTTTGCCTTATCATATTTAGAATAAGTTGATACCACGGAAAAACCTCCCTCCACAGGAACACTGATTTAAAATTTGCTTTTTTATATTTTAGTCAGGATATCAGTGGACACTTCTCCCTGCACACACTCATTTCTGTAATTGCTTTTTCATATTTTGGTTAATGGCAGTGGGTGTCTCTGTCCAGAAACACACACACACACAGACACACTTACTCAGACCCATAAATGTGCAAACGAGAAGCAGAGATTAATGTGTTGTGTTTAAACCTAACCTTTTCTGTAAGTCAAGCATTCTGCTGGGTCATTTCTAATTTAAAATTGGAGCTATACCAGCCCCTTAACATCCTCATCCTTATTAAAGACATTTCAGGACACGTCGTAGCCAGGAGGCACAGTTCAAATATATATGATTTGGTGTCATTTGCAAAGGAAATCTGGGTTTTAGAGGAAGTTAATTTTGCCTTTTGCGACTGGAGTGGTGACAGATGTAGTGCGTGGTCCAAGGTTTGTTTTTGGGGGTTTTTTTGTTTTTTTTTTCCTGTACAGTAAGAGCTGCTATTGTGTCTGTAAACTGTCACAACGTACTGTGTGTACTTGTGCCTTAACCCAACCAAACTAAACCAGCGTAGTATGAGATCAGAAAACATATTAATCTTTTTTTCATCATCAGCAACATCATACATATTTTGGAAGGAATACTGGCGTCAGATCAGAAAATGCTGGGAGCAAAGGCAAGCAACCTATTTTGTCACTTAGTTTTGGAGGACTTGTTGACTATTGAAATGACATTTTTTTCAACTGCAAAACCACTGTGCAAATTTATGGCCTATTTTCAATACAAACAACTAACAAACATCCATCCGTGACCAAACTTTATTTGAAAAAAAGTCATAATTTAAACTTCTTGGGGAACCAAACTGGTGGAGTGTGTCACAGCCCTGGAAAAGTGAAATCTATATTTTGCAGAGGTGAGAGAAGTGTACAATTCTTTTGCTTACGTAAACATATCAGCAAAATGTATGTAAGTATCAAAGGTAAAAGTACTCATTAAAGCTGCACTGATTAATTCATATTAATTATAGTTCTAATGGCTTGGTGTAACGTGAAAAGGGTCACATGTTTTGGTTCACTCTCACCGCTCTCATCAATGCCGTTTCCAGCAGGCAGCGGACAGCTGTTTTCATTGAGAGAGCTGTAATAAAAGCTATTGTACACTACTTGCCAGAACCAAACAAGCAATTAGCTGGTGAATACAGTTGAATATGTAGCAGTTAAGGGGGCAGATATTTGCCTGTGTAGCTGGTGGAGACCAAAACAGAGCTGAAAAGAGAATGGATACTGGACTTAGATTTATCAGGTTTCCAAAAAGACAACTTCAAATGAGTGACAATGTTGCTCTGTGTCTGCTGGGTGTGTAAAAAACCAACTGTCTGCTAACACATTGGATACAACAATTTTTTAAGATGATAATATTGTGTTTACAGCTTGTTCTGCTGCCCCCAGTCTACAGCAATGCAATGTTTTACAGCTGTCAGATACATGTACTGGATTAAAGATTACAGTATTTCCCCTTGAAATGTAATGTAGAGTAGAAGGAGAGACTAATATTAAATGGAAATACTCTAGGAATTCACAAGTACCTCAAAAATGTACTTGAGTACAGTACTCTAGTAAATGTACTCAGTTACTCTCCACCTCTGGTACATAACCTTTCCCGTGACCGACACCTTACGTGACATTTCTAGAAACCGGCTTAAAGTGAACTCCACCCATCTGGCACCCGCAGCAGTTTAAAACAAATGCTATGAAATATTTGCGGATTGTATTTGTCCCTGCTCTGATATACATACCCAGCATGTTTATTTGAAGTGAAAGGGTGTGGCAAAAGCTGGGTAATGAAACCCAGCTGTAGGCCGCAAAGACACTGGATGGCTTCCCTCACAACATAGTCCGGAGAGAGGGCCAACTAGGAGCGTAACACAACAAGAAAATCGAAAAAATACAAACAAAACGAGTGATTTGCACACAAAAGAAAACTGAATCAAGTGCAGCCCGTCCACTGGGGAGAGGTTCTTGTAAACAAGTGGCCATGCTAAAACAATACAGCTGGATTTCCTCTCAGTAAGCGACGATAATCATCACTCACTGTTTACCACAGTGGAGACGGGTTCCAGTCCCAAACAGCCTCAGGTTCCCCAATAACACAAACGAAGCTGGATTCACTAACTCTATCGCTGTGATGATGCATTTCTACATGAAGATTTGGCACCAAACATCTCGCTACTGTCCAAACAGATCAGGAAAAATGTGGTTCATATGCCCTTTCTCTGCAAAGACAAAGTTTAGCTTTAGTGCAGTTTTATCAGAAAACCTGAGTTTAAACATCATCTTGGCATAACTTACGCCTAACTATAACAAAATTTCTTTCTTTTTTTTTTAATGTATTCTAAATGTCCTTAATATGTGTGAGCCTGGAACACTTTTTCCCCCAGCAACATTTCCTAACCATTCTAAAACTAATCATTTCTCTTTATGGAAAAAGAGCTTATCATATGCAAAGTGCTCAACATCAATGTCTTCATATTCTCGTTTGAGAAATTCATTGCGCGGTGAATTCCCTCGGGATCGCTGCAGCCAAGTTTCTGCCTTGCAAAAGTTTTTTTCTTTTTTTTTTTTTCTTTTTTTTATTCTCTCACTTTAATTCAACTTGGCACGTTATTTCTCAGAAATACCGTCGGGCTCGGGGGAGAAACATAGACGTGGTCTCACTTGTTAGTGCGGGTTTTAGTGCTGAATAAGGATCAGACAATGGCTGAGGGGAGAGGGGCTGCAGTCTAGCGAGGTATTGACACAGGAGATATTGCCTGAACAAAGTGGATCCGTGAGAAAAGGGAGCGAGCGAGCGTGAAGGAAGAAAAAAAAGAGAAAGATTATCTTAATTATCATTCAGGAGCTGCTTAGTGTAGCACCTGTGCATGAATAATGTCATTTATAGGCACATTGAGATGTGCATAATTCCCCCTTAAATCATACACATTAGCGGCATAACAAGGGATGAACAAGTCGGCCTCTCGCAGGCTCAACTAGGAGTAAGGGGGTTCATTGTCAGCCCCTCACCTCCCAATAAGAATGTATTTCTTTATTCAAAGACTCCACACTTCTCTCATTTAACACTTGCTATTTGGACCAGAAGAGCTGTGAGGTTACATATCCTGCTTCATATTACCACTCCGGGTTTCATTTTTGCACCGCGTGACTTCAAAATAGAGGATATTTAGGGCAGTGTGATTTAAACAGCAGTGAGGTTGTATGATCGCAGTTGTTTTGAATTAAAAAGCACTAAGGAGCTCCTACCAATACACACTAATCAATGTCGCGGTCCTCTGGGTCAGCGCCAACGTAAAAACACACAGATCTTAAACAAAGTGGATATTAAAAATGTTTTGTTGAATCGGGGCTTCTGTACTTCCAACAGGGCTCGACAAGAACTTCTTCCTCTCACAGGCGCACTTAAACCAACACACATTTCAAGCTCAACCCAAAACTAGTTCACACTGCCGTTTTCTTTGTCTAGTGTCACCAGCAAACCACAAATTGAACGCCACAGAGTCAATTAGCAAAGGTTTTGTTCATATATTAAATGTGTGAGGGCGACCTAAGGCAACTGTAGTAGTAGCAGTAGTAGCAGCAGTAGTAGCAGCATTAGTAGTAGTAGTAGTAGCAGTAGTAATAGTAGCAGCAGTAGCAGTAGTAGTAGTAGTAACAGTAGTAGCAGCAGTGGCAGCAGTAGTAGCAGCAGTGGCAGCAGTAGCAGTAGTAATAGTAGCAGTAGTAGTAGTAGTAGTAGTAGTAGTAGCAGTAGTAGTAGCAGTAGTAGTAGTAGTAGTAGTAGTAGTAGTAGTAGCAATAGTAGTAGTAGTAGCAGTAGTAGCAGTAGTAGTAGCAGTAGTAGTAGTAGTAAAAATAATAACAGTAATAGTAGTAGTAGTAGTAGCAGTAACAGTAGCAGCAGTAGTAGCAGTATTAGTAGTATCAGCAGTAGTAGTAGTAGTAGTAGTAGTAGTAGTAGTAGTAGCAGTAGTAGTATCAGTATCAGTAGCAGTAGTAGTTTCAGTAGCAGTAGTAGTATCAGTAGCAGTAGTAGTAGTAGTAGTAGTAGTAACAGTAGCCGTAGTAGCAGTAGCAGTAGTAACAGTAGTAGTAACAGTAGTAGTAACAGTAGCAGTATTAGTAGTATCAGCAGTAGTAGTAGTAGTAGCAGTAGTAGATATGTTATTGTATTTGATCCACTGCATTGGTATGGACACAAACACTAGCCTTATTAATTGAACTGGTTATGAGAAACATGCATCTTCACATTAAAACCTTTGTAGTTACAGCCTCGTCTTACTTTATGGAGCTGGTTTGGTCTGACACTTCATCTTGCTGCTAAATCTGCATTGTGTGAAGAAGCTGTGAAAACCACTGCTCCCCTGCCAGCTGGAGGTTTATTCTCTCCTTTGGATAAAGGCAAGGCGAAGTCAGAACATTGGCTTCATGGGACCGGGCTGCTCTACGAGCACAGCTTTAATGGCGAGAGGGATACTGGGAACCACCTGCATGCTAAGGTCGGCCTAGCTACGTCAATTACTGTAAATTAGCATGTTACAATTAAGTGCTGTGCTCGATTGAAAAAAAAATATATACTTCTGCAAGAGTAATTAGTCAACACAACAACGTTAGACAAAGTCTGAGTGATCTACAAAGTGAAATTTATAACAATGTTCGACGTTTTACCCAGGTTGTATCACTTAATTGACAGGCGCGCCGGCAAAGACTCGTCTGACTGAGGGCAAACACGGGACTCACACAGGTAGTGACGTCGCCGACAGGGGTTAAAGGTCAACAAGCCAAAATAAAATACACAATATAAGTATAATATTAAAGCTCCCCAAAAATGTAAACAAAGAACAATATAGACATTAAAAAGTAATAAAAAAAATGTACAGAAATAAAAAGGGGATTTGATTTTTTAATATATATATTTATATATACATACATACATACACACACACACACACACACACACACACACACACACACACACACACACACACACATATATATTTACAATTTTGACATTGAAAAAGAAAAAAAAAGGCACACAAATATATATTGTGGCTCTACAAGCCAGTTGCTTAGGGGGATACAAGCTCTCCGAGTCCTAATGAGCTTTGCTAACTGTCTGCTGTCAAACTCGTAAACTTGGTCGGGACAATACTTCTGCCAGTGACTTCTGTCTCATAACTGTTGCTTTAACAGTACCCGCAGACAGCATACTGACGTTGGTGGGTGCCATTATACCAGTGATACTGGCGTCTTGCTCGTAAAAGTATAATTTGCTGCATCTCATTTCTTCTGCGTAGATACAATGGTACACTGAGCCAGTTCACAATGCCACCCTACATCACAGTTCTCATCTGCATGCACACTGAATGTTGCCTGTCACAAAAACCCCTTATTTCCAAAATGTTAGCCTTTCAGAATAACAGCCTTTGTTGGACGCGTATACAGTGCTTTACAGTTCACCTGAGGGAATTTGAAGGGTTTCGCACCGAAACTTGAGTGAAGAATTTTTTTATGAAAACAATGATGTAGGGTTATAAATGACATTTATTCCCCGGGGGTCCTGTTGTTTGTGCACCACTTGTGCAAACTAGAGAAGAGCTTCTGATACGTCATCCTAAACATGTACTACTGTGTCCCTAAAGAATAAATTCACGCCCAGCATATGTCAAACAGTCCTTGAAAATAACTGCTCAGGGCTCAATTTGAGTACAAGCTGGGTGGGTCCACACTCCGCAGCCGGAAAATCTTTGTCATCCAAATCAGATTGTGTGTTGCCACGGGAGACATGGGTCTACACAGAGAGGATGCATACAGTATAAAACGAGAGTAGTAACAAGGCTGTCATCATGGAGAAATGTCAAATATTCCACCCCGTTGCTGACTCCTCAGCGCAGCCTGCTGCTGTCGGGGCCCGGCCCACGCAGTCAAAAGTTCACAACAACAACAGAGGGCATTGTGGGTTTTCTCTAATCAGAGGGGCCTTCCCGTTAGAGCCGAGCGCTTCTGAATTCTAACTATGCCAACAGAGATATGGAGTAGGATCAAACTCGGAGTGTGTGGACCTCCTCTATGCTGGGGTCAAAATGCAATTTTAAAAAACTTTGAGCACTTGCTTTTAGCCTGGTTGGAAGGGCTGGTGGGCGGGCATCGTCATTTTGGGAAAATGTCAGTCGGTCACAGAAAGAGATTTGATTGGATCCCGGACTGAACTCAGGGGGAACAAGCACACGTTTTTTTTTTTCTCACATATTATTCCCAAAAAGGAGACGTGCTTTGCTCATTGTTGAAGAGGAACAATTTTCTTCCAAAAGCCAAAACCCACAGAACACAAAGTTGCAAAAAAAAAAAAAATTGCTTAATGTCATTTTGACACCAATAAACCCTTCAACATTTTCATTTTCAGAAGGGAGTAAAACAAGCAAACACAAGCTGACCACACCAGCCTGCGCTCTTCATTTTCTCCCAGCGAAAGGGAAATGGAAGAGTTGTACAAAGCTGGGAAAATGCAAACAATATCAGACCATGAATCAGCTTCCCTGCACTGTGTAGTTTGTTCATCAAGTTAAAAAAATTTTGTATGGAGTAGGCGTAAAAAGAAAGGGCTTCAGCCTACACCTTTTTGGGTCAGTTCCATAAAGTGGTTTGGTTTGCGTAAGCACTTCTGTTTAAAGTGTTTATTACTTTTTAAAATTACTTTTTAACTTTAGTGAACTAAAAGACTAAGATAAAGACTGATCAATCAATCTGAGATATAAATATTAGTAAAAATGAGTTTGATTTCCCATGCTTTATATCCTTGGGCAAAAAATAAGTGGAAAATAGCAGACTTACAACAGATGAATACAGTGTTTACTAACATTTTTTAAACTATTTTCTGACATTTTATTGATCAAACAATTATTCAAGAAAAACAACTGGCCAATGAATCTACAATGAAAGTGATGCTAGTTCCAAAAATGTGAAATTCAGAAGATTTTCTATCAACTAAAGGACTCCCAGACTCTGCCAAAGTGTCCTGTAAAAGGCCACACATCCCAGGTTCTGATGTTGACATTTGACCTTTCTAATTTAGGGTGGCAACTGAACACTACAATAATCATCCAATTTTTTTGAGAGTTTGAGTGTGTGTTGTTTTTTTTTTTTAAAAAAAGGTAAAGGACTTTAACATTGCAATAATGTGGTTTTGGGAAGCAAAAGTCAAATGATCAAATTGTCCACCGCTTTGTAAAACGCTCCATTTTCTATCTAAATTGACTATTTCTAATGACTCTCATCTCTCTGTTCATGCGCCCCCCCCCCCAAAAAAAAGACTGTACCATCCTGGACGGCAGGAGCAACATAATAATTCATATTCAGATCATTATTCTTAATACCTCTGAGTATTCTGGTAATATTTCATAATTGCAGTTCAGTGACCTTAGGACAAATGCCATTATGAGTTTAAAGGATGACGACTAATCTGAAAGATGTAATTCCCTCTGAATATTCGGAGGGCCCTGTCGACTCTCAATATCATGTTTGAACTCAAGTTTTATTTATCCACCGCTATTTGATATCTTTAAGATACTGCAATACAAATAAATTATTCATGTCAATTAGCTTTTCATCTTCCAAGATACGAACTTGTGTGATCCCTTTAACAACTATTTATTTCATGCTAAAACAGAGCTCTCCCTGGAAGCCCACTGCTATCGCCTGAGGACATGTCTTTTAAATAAAAGCATCAGAGCTTTGCATACCTACAATTTGCATATTAAAGGCACTTGGAGACAGATGATAGAAGAATTGGGTGAAGCAATCTAATCATCCCTCAACTCTGACTGGAATCCTTAACTCTTTTGGGTTTGGCCTTCAGAGATGCAGCAGCAGCAGCAGCAGCAAAGGAACGTTCACAAATAAGAAAAAAATCTTTTCAAGTTGTTATTGTTGGGTTCTGCTGGAGCTTGGTTGGTTGTCCCTGGGAGTGATCTGCCTCAGTTGTGCCGTGTTTTCTTTGTGTTCGGCTGCGGTAGCTCACATGTTGAAGACACACATGGGTGGAGTTGAAAAAAAAGGGCTGACATGCTTTAGGTCTTTAAGTTAAACCCACTTTGAAGATCCTAAAGCATAATTCCATTTTATTAAAACCTGAGTCTGCCTTTCATAGTGTTCCTGTCGGTTATGATATGCGCTACATACTCAAAGTAACTGCTGAGATCTGGAGGCAGAGCGACATTGCTACCAAAAAAAAAAAAAAAAATTGTACGGGACAAGGAAGACAAGCAGTCAGACCATCAGACAAGCTGTAAAGAAAGGCAACAGATAATCCACATTTTACTATTATTCATAATCCCAAAGTGCAGTACAGTATGTCAAAGAAAAAAACCACGACATCAGTCTGTAAACTGCGACGGACAGTTTGTGTAGTAATTTTACTGCTCTTCCTCGTCTCATCGTCCAGTTGACTAACCTGATGGTTTCAACCTGGCTGATCCTCTAAGATTTGGTGTCCCATTAGTGGGTTAGAGGAGAAAAACACAAGGACTCCAGCTTTTTCTAACTCACCAAAAAAAAAAAAAGTGTTATTCTTTGTCGGATTGTATTTCCATCAACACAGAGGTGCAGGGATAAATTCTACAACAATATTAGGAGGAAACTGGCCAGAAAAGTCTGCTTTCACAGTAGATGTTTTGACTTTTGACTCTCTATTCCAGGAGAGGTAGAGGTTATGAACATCAGCGTTAACGATGGCTCCAGTCCATTTAAACGCAGTCAGCTATGCCACCAAACAAGCATACACAATACCAGATCCCCGAAACTGGTAAACCTGAATAGAACGCAGCCGTTAATAACGTTATTAATTACATCTCGGTGCTCCCGCTATGTTCCGTCTCGCTACAAAGTCGCATACTGAGTGAGGACAAAATGCCATTCTGGTAAATGTTGGCAGTTAGTGACAGAAATATAAGACGGCTAGGCAGTTTCTTGGGAAGCGCATTAATCTGAAGAGTAAATAATATCATGCAGTCATGAAATAACTTGTATGCGATTGAGTAAATCACTGCTGGACATGACAAGTTGGTGAGAATTAAGTATTTTTTCTAACTTTACCAGATGGACTGAGCTGAAAATATTTTTTGTTCTATCAGTGTAGTATTTATTCTCAATGTTTTTATATTAGACAGAGGTGCTTTTACTGTCTACTGAGGTTATTTTTGCAGGAATTTTAACAAGATTTGACTCCAACTCTGCAACAAATACAAAGTGGAGCTGTGAGTGTGTGTGTGTGTGTCCTCTCATCCTGAATCATGCTGATCACCTCTGATATGCTGCTGCCCCGTGGCTACACATGCCCTGTTTAGGCAGAGACAAGAAGACACCAGCAAATATCATGGTCAAAGACTTCCAGCTCGGCAGTTTTGTGGAAAATCCGCCACGCAATTTGGCTGGATTTAGAATAAGTTGAACCTGACCTGATACAGATACAGTTTCATGTTTTTTTTATGTTCCGATTTGTACATGTAAAGGTCGGTGAAGTGGAATTAGATGCAAGGAAGCGCTACATGCCGGTGTAACAAAAGTACATGAATAAGCATTAGAATAAAGGATCTCATCGATCCACTGATTAAATGAAACTAACAAAATAAAGAGAGAAAACATGAACAGGAAAGCATAGATATAAAGCGACAGAATGAGGAATGAAGACGAATGGAGATGGACATCATTAGATATGGTTGAAAGCCCCGAAAAGGCATGTAAGCGGACCTTGATTCCAGATTATTTTGTCACACAAGCTCTAAATGTTAGTAGAGGAAATTTCAGTTTGGATATCAAGGGTGAAAGAAAGAAAGAAAGAAAGTAAAGGAACGAGGAAGGAAGTAATAAGGAAAGGAAGGAACGAAGGAAAAAGAAACTTCAAGCAAGGAATACAGGACAAAGAGAAAGGAGGAACACAAACAGGAATGGGAGGAGGAGGAAAAAAGGACAGAGAAAGGAAAAAAAACATAAGCCTGTAATAAACATATGTTGGTATCTAATATAGTGAAACAGAAAAAAGAAAGGACAGATGAAGTGATTTTTAGGAGAAAGCAACGTAACAACACCGGAGACAGCTCCACGCTGTCTGAGAGTCGAGATGAGGTGCAGTGAAGTCCAGAGCAGTAAACTTCTCAGCCAGCGTCACTCTGACTTCCTCTGATTTGTTTGCCCCGTGGCTACCAGCGTCCTGTATCGGCCGAGACAGACAGGACGAGAGCTGCCCCGAGTCCATCCACCCCACCGCTAACGGGTCACATCACACGCTGGTGTCACTTGGACGTCCGCTCACTTCGGACCTGACCCACTTCTCCAAGTCCGACCACCACTACTGCACCACCATCACAATCATCACCATCATCCTCTCCTCCCTGCCTCAGCCGATAGGCCCTGACACACTGCAATCTGAGCCACGGCTAATTAAAGCCTTCATACACGATCAGAGGCAGCGGCCCTTTCACCGACATCGTCACCGACAGCAGATTGATGCTAGGCCAGATCACGCAAATGAGGGCGGCGGGGCGTTTATGAGAAACAGATCATTGCAATAAAGAAAACTTTTCTGACAAACTTCCCGGTGGAGAATGTCTGTGTGTTCTGGGCAGGATGGTCAGCACAGGGCATCAGTGACGTCGTCTCTGTTGTTGTCGTGGTGTTCAAGTGAGGAGGTAATAAAGAAGGAGAAAGAAAGTGGATGCCTGCCATGACCAGAAAGAAGAATGCGTGTTTGCTGTAAAGAAAAAAAAAGAAATAAACGAAAGTAACATTTCTAAGCTTTGAACAGTTAGAAGAAGAAACCAAAAAGACCAAAGGAAATAAGGAAACTGAGCATCTCAGGCTGCTTCAAAAGATGTGAGGTCTGCCTTCGTCTCATAATCGCGTCTCGTGTGACACGTTGGCCAGACGTCCTGGCTGCGTGTCGTGAGCGAGGTCCGAGGGGCGTGCAGACTTCCTCGGCACACACGACAGCGGGTGGCTCAGCTTCGCCACCACCCTCATCCCCTCGCTGCCGCCCTTTCACGGATCCGCTTAGAGCCTCGGTTCCGGAAGGTTCCGCCTCGCTTCGCCCGGGGGACAAATGTGAAGCGTTACAGTCAGACCGGCTTTGTTGCAAACACTATGGTCTCACTGCTAGCATGCCGGCTGGGCCCTGCTGATAGCTAGTGCCACTGCCCCAACACACACACACACTTACACAGAGTGCTACAAACTCCTCCAAGCTGAGCTCCAAGAGCACACAAGGACCGAATGGAGACGTGCAGGAGGAAGCCAAGTACATGTCGACCCTAACAAGAACGCAGCTTTTAAAATCTGATGTGATGTCAAATAGTTTTGAAGATCTAAGAGCGGCTTTTACGTTCTGGTTTCACAAAACCATACAGGTAATGAGGCTGCTCAGTCACGGAAATGAGTTCTGATGCTGAGCTTCCGCAGGTGTGCAAGGTTTTAAGGAGGTTTTGAGAGTGACAGAACAAATTTCAGTTATCAGCTCGGGTCTATTAAGCTTTACAGGCATGGACATAAAAGAACAAATAGTGCCAAGGCAACTCGATACAAAGTAATTAATCTTTTAGAAAGAACATAACAATGTAATTGGTCCGGAGAGATAAGCTGTGGTCCAGGAGATGGAGATAAAAGAGAGAAGTGGTTCAAATTGAAAACGTCAAAACTACATTACTTGTAATGTGTTTAAATCTGAAGAGATTTTTTTTAAATGTGATATCTTAATGATGCATGAGCAGCCGCAAACTTTAAATATATTTACTTTGGTTTGCATATTTCAAGCACAAACTGATGATGAAACTGCCCTCATCAAGTGTTAAAGTATCGCAAATGTTAAATGATTGGCTCGAATTGCCGAAGTGAATCTGGCGCAGAAGAGATTCATACACCTTCAGACACGGAGTCAATAAGGGATTAAAAAAAAGCCAGTCTTTCGCTCGAAAAATGAATACAGGAAAAAGTCAAACAGCTACTCCTGGATTCATTCAAGTATTTCTGGAGCTTTTCTGTGAACTCGACTTCCTGTAAGTTGTTCAATTTGTTGTTTACCAATTACCTTTGAGGCTTTCTACGAGCATTCTGCATTCTTTACATTTATATTTTATGTACTTGTTACTTGGCAGATATAGTTCTTCTCCTTCCCCGAGCCAATCTTCACTTTTAGTTGAAAAAAAGACAGGGAGGAAAAATGTTTTTGAGCTTTGTGTTCGAAAGGCTTCAGAAGGTGATTTGGATCTCGGGCGTTGGAGATCGGTGGTAATCAGAAGCGGGTTTTGTTGAAAAAAAAAAAAAAAAAAAACAAAAAACAGAAAACACCCACACAAGTTCACATGGCTCTCCCCTTCCCCCTGCCTTCCTGTGCAAATTTGGACATGATTACAAGTGAGAAAAGCCGAGGGGGGTCTGGCTTCACGGCGGAGATGGAAGATACCGTCAGTGTGTGTTTTCGTGCATGCATAGTTTTGCATGTGAGTGTGCGAGAGAGAAAAAGACCCCCGCACACGCACACGCGCGCACACACGTGCACTTCAGCCACACGGCATATACAATCCCAGCAACATGAAATTCCAAGTAGATTTAATATGCACAGTTGCACAAATGGCATGACTCGGAAAGCCTCCAAACCTCCCTTTCTGAGGTGAAAAACCTCCTGTAAGTACTTTAACAATGGCATTTTGCTGGTTTAACATACCAGTTATGATTGAATAATACTTTCTCGTGAGTCTTTGATCTTGAAAAAGCAAGGCGAAACCTAAATTTTGTACAGATTAAGGGTTGTTCAAAGCTGCAGAAAGAAGGCAGTTTTTTTTTCATCCCCTCTTCCCCTCTACCTTTTAAGTCGCCTGAGTGGAGAATCATTACACTTCAGAAGTACTGGTCCTCGCTGTAAAAGCCAATCATTAAATAAAAACGCAGTGAAGAAATACACCTAATTATGGGCAGACAAATGCACATAATTCTCCCGTTTCTCTCCCCCTCCTGTAGAGCTCAGAAATGCTAGGAAAAAAAAAAAATAAAAATGCATGTTGTCAACTGTTTGGGGGATTAAAACACACACCAGCTCAAGCACTTTTCACTTTACGTGTCGAGGTTTCACCAGCTTGAAGAAGGAAAAAAAAAAAAAAAAACTAATTCCACAGAGGACAGGAGTTGTTGTCGGGTGTGTGGAGGCGTTCGGAAAAGTCTTTGCAAGACAGACGGTGAGACTCACTGCGTTGTGGTATGGCCAAATCATCTCCTCATGCATTTACTACTAGCGTGTCATTAGGCGTAAATGCTGTCACAAAAAAAAAAAAAAAAGCTAGAGGGTCCAACTGCAGGGGGGTAGAAAGAGTGCAGGCTCCACAGGCATGAGGCCATCCCCAATAGCGAGGTGATACCCCCGTCAGCAGCCACTTTTTCCCATGAGAAGGTTGTGTTTCTTATATATATATATATTTTCGTATTAACAGTGGATCACATGACTACCTGCAAGTGGAAGAGCTCACTCAAAGAGATGATTCTCACCCATCTCCACAGTTCCCTTCAGCTGAATGGAGCCCTTTAGCATCTCTTAACCTAGTGTTTGGTCTGCCGGCCAGCAGCTTTGCTGTTTTGGTTGACTGCCAGTGCAGGCAGGGGGACCAAACCAGTATGTTTACCTTACTTTAATACAAGTTTACTGCGAATGCATTTGTACTTTTAATTAAGTATGAACTTCCATGTAGGACTTTTACTTGTAATAGAGTATTTTTACATTACAATGGTACTTTTTTTTGGTACTTCTACTTAAGGACCTGATTACTTCTTCCACCACTGATTGATTGATTTTATTTATATATATATACATACATACACACACACATACATACAAGCACACACACACAGCTGAAGAGATGACCCAGTTTAACCCTTTCTTTGATTAAGGCCAAGGTTTTCAGCATCTGTGACCGAAGTACAATTAATTAACGATATTCCTGATAACAGGAATATCGTTAATTAATACAAAATGAAGCACAGTAGCTTATGAGCATAGGTTACTGTGCTTCAGTTTGAGCTACGACGTTGACTTCACTTTGATCATTTTACAGCAGCAGCGTAACGTCCATTGTTCACCTGTGGTTATATAAAATCTTCAAAACTTAATAAGTAACGGTAACTTATGATGATCTGCGTCCCTTGTCGGACATGATCCTTCTATTTTCCTGACGAATTCCGCAAGGAATTGTGGGATGGCATTATCTTCTTTCCTTTCGTAAGTGACGTCCAGTGTATCCTATGCTAAAGAAGATAAGGTAGGAACCGAAGCTCGCCTCCTTAGCGTTGAGAGAATTCGACCAGCTCTTATCATGGCTGCCACTCAGATACATCCGCGTCATTTCACTCAGTGAGGAACCTTCCTAAGCAAAACGGGCCGTTCGAACACAGCCATTATCTCACCACAGCTGTTACAACATAGTGACTGAAATATGACTACTGGTCTCTACAGAAATGAAACAACACAGGAAGTTATTTTTTAAATATTATTTCAATTCAATTAAAAGGGGGGGGGGGGCTCTCATTCACTTGGAACCAGAGCATGTGAAGAACCTGGCCAGCCAGAACCTCTTCTTTTTGAGCTTCTTGTCCAGCATTTCCTTCATCTTGCTCTCGATATCATCCATCCTGGAGCCCAGGTCGCTCTCCCTCTCAGACCACTGCTGCTGCTTCTCGGTCAGGGTTTGCTGGAGCCCTTCAGTTGCTCTCTGGAGAGAAGCCCTCTCCTCCTGCCACTGTTTCAGGTGGACCTGCAGCTGCTCCTCCACTTTCTCCCGGGCGGCTGTGACCTCAGCGTTCACCTTTTTCAGGTGCTCCAGCTGAACGATGTAGGAGGCCTTTGCTTTTTCTGTCTCCTCCCGAGCCTCCTCTTTCATCTTCAGTAGATCTTTCTCTAGCTGACCTACTTTTAGTTCTGCCTCTTCCACGGCAGAGTTCTTTTTGTGAAGGTCACCCTTCAGTCCCAGGGTGACCGTTTCATTTTTTACTCTGAGGGCTTCTTCAGCCCCGAGTTTTTCTTTGAGCTGCTGTATTTCGCACAGAAGAACTTCTTTCTCCTTCTGGTTTTCGGCAGCCTCCTCGCCCAGGTCCTGCTGTCGCTGCAGCTGTGGCTCTGGAACAGCAGCGTCCGCGCCCTGCCTCTCCTCTGTCTGGTCGGGCTGGTCGGTCTGCTGCTCCCGGTCCACCTGGGTGCTGCGGCACGCGCTTCGCCGCTTCAGCGCCTGCTTTGCCATGTCCATTTTGAGACTGAGACCGGCGACTTTGTTCTCAGAGTCGACCAGGTCACGGCGCGTCTCTTCCAGCTGGGCCTTCAGCGTTGCGATGGACTCCCGTGCAGCCGCGAGTCTGCAGTCGGACAGGTGCTCCTTGAATTGAGAGTCCGTGAGCTGATCTCTCAGAAGAGCATTTGCCTTCCTCAGCTTGGTCAATTTGTCCTCCTGGACGGTGGACTCCACCTGACAGCCGAAGTCCACGGCGTCTCTTACTTCCTGTTCTTTCTTTCGTTGGGCCTCCATATTCCTTCTTTTCTTTGGTTTGTACGCTTTCCGGTTTTGGCTCTTATCCATCGTGGCAGTGAAACTACTGACTGAACAAACAGAGCTGTGCACCAGTTTTATAGCCTCAGTGTTCCGTTTGTGTCATAGTGACAGTTCCATCTGTTCATTCTCTTCAGAATTTCCTGACGGAATGTTTATTTTTAAACAAAACCAAAGCCGTTCAATGAAGAAAAAACATTAGGTCTTCAGGTTTGTCATAAGTACTAAATTATCTGGATGACGATGGACCTTTTCAGATAACAATACAGCAAAGCAATAGACTTTTGCTCTGGGACAATTCTGCATCAGCAAAGAGCTTGGGCCTCAGTTATAATCATTGCCTTTACATATTTTCTATATTTTGGGGGGGGGCATTCTTTGACATTAAATTAGATTAAATCACATTACATGCGATCACCAATGCCAAGTATTCCAATGTGAAAATAACAATCAGATGCGAGTCAGGGACAAAGACTAAAGCTGTGTTTCTCTTAGTGCCAGTGAGCTGTTTATTTTTATTTTCATGTATTTTAATCAAATGAATCTTGTTTCAGTTACTGTGCTCCAGACGCGGACCTTCAATCCAGGTTTCACACGAAAACATGTAAACTTGAGGGAATATATACTTTGTCCTGTGATATAGTATATACAGTCGACTCCACTTTTTCTTTACTCTTTCCTGTTCAGGATAAGAAGATAACAGTACTGTAACTTTAAATATCACCACAACAGGCTAATCTTTAGCAGCAAATTAGCTGCTTATGGCTTAACATTAGCATTCAATTGGATCCTAATCCATTTTTTTCAAATCCCATTGATATTAGGATGCAAACATTAGTCACAAACATCTTTGAAGACAGCCATGTTTGCTTCTTTTGATTTGAACATTACACTTTCTGTGTGGCTTTACACTGGATTTCATTTAATTTATTGCATAACACAGAAATTACGGAAAGCTACCCTCTTAGCTTCTCATCCTGAATGAAAAGGAGTTAATCACAGTGAAAGTAAACCTTTTTTTTTACATACTTTTCTGAAAGCAAAGGAAGTGATGCACCTTGTTTCTGGTGAACCTACACTCAGTCTATTGGCTCCCCTGAAGTTCCCAGGTCCGCAGAAAAAAACTGGGGCAGGAGCTACGTTACTTCACGCTGATTTGCTTCCTAATTGTGTGATCTTTGAATTAAATGATGGTCAAACACTGCAACTGTTCCTGGATTCTTACAAAACACCATCTGAGTATCACATGTCTGATTTCATCCATGGACCAGTAACCGCTGAACTCCTGAAAGTTCCCTTCACCCAAGACTCCTGTCCCACATGTTCATTTTCTTAAGATATTAGGCAATTTAATTACAGTTAAGAGCATTAAGGAGCAATTTTAAGTATAATTTGCAGTTCATGAACTGTTTTTGAAAATTACTCTTAATATAATTAACTTCTGTCATTAGGCCTAATCCCTGCAGGCTACAGAGGGAATGCTTCCTTTAAGAAATTACATACATGTAACGCTACATTCATTCCTTTTCAGCAGGAAGGTTGGACTGCAAAGGTTTGTCTCCTCAATGGAGTAATTATCTATTTCCAGTGAGAGAGTACAAAACAGTGCTAAGTCCATTAACGGCTGGGAGTCTCTCTAGCATGAATAATCATAAACCAACCAAAAAAAATAATTGGCCTGTTCAGAAGACAAAAATACACACAGAGAAAGGACACATCTGAAGTACATTTGCTTGAGAATTTAGGGGGAATTGCCAAAAAAAGGAGGGCAAAGGGCAAGAAATCATGGATTTTTTATGACCACATTAACCCTGTATTGAATTGCACTGTCTCTTCATTCTCTGGTGAAGTATACCGCTTAATTAGAGCAGATATTTCCTTGTCGAAGATACTGGGGCCCAACGTCTAATTAAATCAAGAGGACAGTGGTGTATTAGTGATGGGAACGCCCAGGCAGCCATCCACCATCGGCCATGAGGCCTTTATAAAAAATGCATGCCGCTCCCCGAGAAGAAAAGCTCTAATTTACAGAAAAGGAGAGGAAGAGGTTGAAAATTCATTCAGGGCTGGGGGTCTCAGCGGGGTGAACCTCGCACCTTGACGGGTAAGTGATGGTTTGCTTAACGTCTCCTCTGATGAGGTTAAGGACGTGTCACTTTGTCTTTGGCCGAGCTTTAATCAGGCTCCAGCCGGCCCTCTGGCACGAGCCGAGGCTTCGTAGGCGCGTAACTGACCGGTGATTTAGTATGATATGATTACACCTACACCGGCATGCTGCGCGGCGGTGTGAATTAGCCCCCCCTCCCCCCCATCTAGAAAATGTGTAATGAGCGATGTTCCCTGCTCCCAGCTGGGGCCCTGCAGACTCAGCCATGAGCCGGCATCCTAATCAGCCGTCAGCCAAAAAAGCCGCTGTTGCCGGCGCATTAGAATCTGTGTTTGTGCATATCAAAAGATTTCCATAGACGCATTGGCAAAACACATAATCACTTACCCCTCAGAGGGAGAGAAGGGGGAGGCTGGATGAACGACGGACGGACTGACAGAGATCATTTCCTTTGAGTGTTGAAGGAAACCGCTACTGTCACGTGACAAGCTTGCAACCAGTATCGCTCGTGTATTTAACTGAAGGGGTCAGTGCTCGTCTGTGGGCTGAGAATGGGAGCGACAGGCTCAACTCAACAACAGCGCAGAAATGATCAAAATGGTGACGCACACATGAAGTTTGGCTGTGATGTTCCTGCACGTGAGCTGAGAAAAGACCATGAAATGACCACGGAGCTCGTGGAGGTCTCTCACAGCAGAACCTGGGGTGTTGGTTCCCGAAAAGGCCTAGAGATTCCTGTATTTCACCTGACCCGATGAGCAAATTGCAAGATAATGAAAGCCATTAAAAGGCTTAATTTCCCAGCGCTCATTATTCACTACTTTACTGAAAAATAGCTGTCGCAGATTACAATATTTCAAACACACCTAAACAAAACTCTGTGCATGAATCTACATGAAATCACACACTGTAGTCTTCGTTCTAAGAGGAAGTTGTGGCTGACATGCCCAGAACTCACGAAAAGCCCAGGCACGAGATAAAACGGCAAACATAGAAGACATACAGCAGATTTTAGTCACCTACCTGTTGCGTTTTTTGGGGCGTGTGTGCGCGGGTCAGCCTCTCCGTGTGCTGCTGGGACTCGATTCGTTTCCAGGGTTCTTACTCTGTGTTCTTCTGCAGAGAAGTTCTTCACCGGACCATTTATGGTCAGCAACAAAGAGCACAAATGGCGGGAGAAAGAAGGACGATCAGAGCTAAAGCAGGACACAGGGAGAAAATTGACCTTCATCAATCCAGAAAGGACTCAAAGTGCCAATGTCATACAGCACAAAATTCAGTGTTTTGGGCCTGAAATGTTTATATGTTCAAAAGGAACAGATAGGGTTTTAATCTAGTTTTACTGTTTACAATTTTTGGGTTCAAACAGGTGACACATCCTTAAACAGACCTCTAGTAGCTTCATGCCAAGGGAAGTTAACCTGGCAAACGTTCACTGTGATCAACACCGTGACCACTGAGACTACAATCTCAAAATGGAGGCACCCCCTCCCCCCAATTCTCACATTTTCTTGTCAGTGACTTTGTGTTCTTTATACTCACAGCGGGTGAGCTTCCCACTGGATTTAACAAGATGGATGTCAGTGGATATGTCTCCCAGTGATCACGTTGACAAACAGGGCTAGAGTCCATTGAAAAAAAACTTTATTTATATTGTCAGTTACTACAAAGTGTCTGCCAGCAGGGGGCTCGTGAGCAGGACACGCTTGTTGGCTTTTGAAACGAGCTTCAAAGCAAAAAAAAAAAAATGTCCTCAATGCTCAATATTTCCTCAATGTATTTAAATTGAAGAATGACATCAAATGTTCCAATGCAATCTTGACTTAACACCCATCTTTGCTTTGTTTCGTCTGACTTTTATGTTGCTATCAAACGTTTACTAGAGTAGATTTATACAGCATCAGAGTGGCTCTTTCCATTTCCCAGATCACTGCAGGAGCCTGGTTTACCATTGCCATACCATGACTCTGCTGTGCCAAACTTTGGTGTTTTTCGGTGGAGGCGAGACCATGAAACGATAAATGCAAATTAATAAAATTCCACGCGGGGGTCTTTGCAGAGCTGTCCAACATCACCACGGTGCACCGAACCCCCTCTGACGGTGAGAGTATTGTTGTCTTTGTGACGCTCTGCAGCTGCTGTATTCACTGGAAGAGGCAGCGATGGGACTCTGTCCCCTCAGACTCACACTGTCACCTCCAGTTCGCGGAAATATGTCTTTAATACATATTAAAAGACAAAGAGAAAGATGTAAAATATGTAGATATATGTTTAAAGCTGTTGGATTTCTGTGTAGAGTTCTTGTGATGGTCCAGAGAGGGAAGAAAATTGAAGTTTTTTAATATTTTTTCCTCTTCACCTAAACGCACAGCACAGATTGCAGAAGGCCCAACTCACTTGGCATTCTGGGAAACGTAGGAAATCACTGATTGATGCTGAAAGAGACTGAATAAACAGTGCTTTAAAACCTCAGTTTGATTTATTTCATTCATTTCATTTTGATGATTAGTTTTTATAATGTATTGACCTTTTATTTCATTTTTGACCTTCTTTGTACGATTCGTGCCTCGCTTTTACTTTTCCTACCTTCTGTTAATTGCTTTTTCGTTTATGCTCTGTGAAGCATTTTGGATCTGTTTTGAAAAAATGGCACATAAATAAAGACCGAGCTACTTCTGTCAAGCAGATATTCTTGTGTCTCTGGAATACGTATGCATAATAGTGCTAGGAAAAGCAGTAAGTGCCAGCCAGAAAAAAAAAAAGAGAGGAGAGGACGGAGTCCAGAAGTAATGCAGTAACGTCCCCACATTAGGCGAGCTTCTTTTATCATCGTCTTCTTCCTCCTCCTTTTTTTCCTCCTCTGTAGCACCGCTGGCACCGGGCTGCACCACCTGCTCCGGGGCTCTTTTCGCTCTGGCCAGAATGAACAGCTGGCTGCTCTTCTGACGCTCTGATTGGCTAATCCCTGCTGGTCACTTGCGCTTTTCCTCCCTGAATGTCATTGAACTTTCTCTCGCCGAGTGCCAGGTTCGAGGAGTGCTCTCTCTCGCTCTCTCGTCTTTGCCCAGGCCCGTCCTTCATGTGCCCTGCGAATGGTCCGGGTGGCATATGGGGATATGTAAATAATTTAATGAGGTCAAAAGTGTGAGAGTCAACTCTACTTTTCCCGCAGCCAAACCCTCTCTCCGTGGTATAAATGGATAAATCAAGAATTTTCTTACACGCGGTATTTGGGTGCAATGTTGACCTTTATCATCCACCTCTAATAAGATGGAGTCTCTTCCTGAACAAAACCAGATTAAAACAGTCTGAAAGACAATCCTCACATGAAGAAAATTCCTAGTCAGCTGGATTTAAAGATACTATTTGTAGGTTTTCTCTGCCGTCGAACGTGGTTTCTGGCTGGGAGCGGGGGGGGGTGGTGACGGTCGCTTGTCAAGAGCTTCAGCCATCGTTGCGTTTACAAGGCAAGCGGTTAGAACATGCCCTCTGAGCAGCGCTACTTCTTCAGGGCAGACTGGACCCTGCAGTGACTCACCATCGGAGAGCGACGAGATGGGCCAGCATAAACAAAGTTATGTTTATAGTCAGTTGTTAGCAGACTTCTTCGCTGCCTCCTCAGGTGCATTTCCGCACTTCCTTGCACATTACCGCCACCAACTGTCAATTACCAAAAGAGCGTGAAACCGTTTGGCATGAACGTGTACTGTGCCACCAACATGCTTGCATGCATACATGTGCACCCTTGTGGGTGTTCATGATACAAGGGGGACCCACTCGTAAAAACAGGTCCAGTGGTCAACAGTTCCCTGCTGTACCTTTAATGCTTCTCTGTCCCATTAAAAACGAGCACCTGTGTACGAGTTGACTGATGTTTGGAGGTTTTTCACCTGAACGCAGGAAACATTCAAAGATGTTCAATACCAGCACTTTCGGTACAGAAATATGGGCAGTTTACCGTCCTAGATTTCAGACTTTGCTTCGGCCTGTAACAGTAAGGTTATGAAATCAGACCAAGTGCAGGAAACAGGAATGCTTATTGGAGCCTTCGGAATTTCGTGTAGACTCAGCAGGGCGTTGACAACAGAAAAAAGAAAGTCGGTCAGAAAAGAAAGAAGAAAAACAACTCTAACTGGCCAATAGCACTTTGCGTCTAATAAAACGCAAGTAAAACAGTAATCACTCAACAAACAACATATAGAGGAAGAGGAGTGGAGAGAACGCCGGACACAGAGAAGAGCAGGCGAAGTAAACAACAGACTAATCGAGCATAAAGTTCGTTCTTGACCCCAGAAACATGCACTGGTTAGCCCCAGCATTAAAACCGCTAACTGGTTTACATGTTGCGGCTGATCAGCGTATAGCTTGACAAAATTTGCCCATATAAATAAATGGCAAAGGCAGCAAGAAAGTAAATGCTACAACTTCAGAACACTGAACTCCTGTGACGTGACGACCTGGTCAATCTGTGATGGAAACCAAAGGGACGAGAGAAGAAATATCTAACTTTGTTGTGTGTGTTTTGGTTTTTAAAAGCAAGTGTGGGGAGACTGACGGAAAAGATCTTAGCCTGCAAACCTGTCGCCTCCAGCAGCCCTACAGAATCCTGCGTTTGACTGACTGGACTGGTTGTACATATCAGACATCTTCAACCGAGAGCAGCGTCCTCTCTTCACAAGACGCTGAACGACGACTGAGTCACTCGCTTTTTTTATTTTTTTTATTTCAGGGACTGATCTGTTCTCCAGAGCAGCTCAGACTGACTTCAACATGGAAAAAATACACTTCAAATCCCCAGTTGCAACCAAACCTCAGACCTATTTTCATTCACTGGCCTCCGACGTGTTGTCATGCTCTATCACTCTTATTTTGTGCATTAAAGCGTGATCTTTTTTCCCTTACGTCTTCATTTTGCTGCTGATGTTCCATGCTCTGCCTCCCTTTTTCCATATTGTAGCCCTCCTGTTTCTTAAAGCGCATTTACATGATGGTTTTGTATTTTTAAAGCTGCGTATAAATAAAGTTGACTTGACACCGAAAGCCTCCGCGCCGTTTCCTCGTACACTACAAGACGAATGACCTTTTTTGTCTCTAGAAGGATGAGAAATGCAGGTGAAGGAGTAAGATTGAAGAAAGAGATGAATAAAACAAGACAAGAAGAGTGTTTTCAATGCAAACGAGTCGATTTTACTATTAAGTGTATCTGTGGCGGCAGCAGATTAGCCCGGGGCAAAATGTACACTTAGCTTTAGTCTATACGAGGCCCAGCAGTGAATCATCAGAGCTCAGCTGTCCAAAATACACCACCAATCTGGCCCAGGCATATGGCTGCATGAGACTCGTATGAATTACTACTACATGCTCGTCTTGTTGTTTTCCCTCCCCTTTACGTGTTCTATATGCCGGGCAAAACTCCCGACGCTGGTTTGCATCAGAGCAGGTCCAAATCACTGCAGTGACGCCTGAGAACAGAGACCAAACAGGTCTGCATTTTGAGGATTTTAACATGGGAAAGGGGTCCAGTCAGGCCTAAATGTAAAAGGATTTAAATAGATATATATATGTGTGTGTGTGTGTGTGTGTTTCTACGTGCCTTGGAAATGACTGAACCTGGATTTAAATGTTCAGCGCGTTATTCAGAGTGTTTGGTTTAAACTGCAGGGGTCACCACACGGGTGGAGTCTGGTTCAAAGGACAATAAACTGAAGTCTCGAATGTTTGAAAGCCGAGCATCTGACAGACAGTTTTTGATATTACGTACACGGAAAAATCAATTCAGGGGCACCATCCTGAGTCCTGATTGCAATTAAAAGCCGCCTTCCACAGAGCCCACGCTAATACTCTGAGACAGTATTGATCAGCAAATGTAAGGCTAGATTGGATCAGCATCAGTATCGGCCACTATTCAAAGACTGACAACTGGAATTCATACAGACAAGAGAAAAATAAGCTCTATGGCACTGGAGTTGCTATCCGCCGTGCCCCGAGCTGACCCGCTTCGAAAATCCGGGGGTGCTCAGAAGTAAATAAGAGTTCAGCTGAGATAGCTTTTCATCAGGTTTGCATCAAAAGGTTTAGTATGATGTCTTCTTTCCTCCACACCTTTTCTCCAGCTTTTTCTTTCTACGTGAACTAATGTCATTTTTTCCCTCTCTTTCTTTCCCAATTCAGCAGTTCCCTCTCTGCGTGCATGACTCTCGGGTTGCAGGAAAATTTCATCACATCCATCTCGAACTTTGACCTTCCTGTTAGCCGCTTGCGAAATCAGAGAGCAGCGAATTCAACCTTGTATGCAAGTCTAATAGATGTAAAATGTAAAAGTAGAGGAAAGTTGAAAATTTCTCTCTTAACGATGGCGATGCACTCCAGAGGATTCCCTCCTTGCCCGTCTTGACACGAGCGCTCATTTTTCGCATGTGTAATTGTCCAGGAGGTTCGCAGCACATTATCAGATTCATCAGCTAATCATTTAAGACCCCCTCTTTTATCTACAAGATGGTCTGCGAATGATCCGATGGCACGCCGATCGATGGGAAAATCGGAATATGCAAAGTGCGTTCTGATGTTTGGCATCGCTCAACCTTTGGCGCTTTCATCTCGGCCTTTTGATGTTGCTTTTAATCTGCATAATGCAGTGTGAGTGGCTACTGGAGTTGAGCGTCTCCTTCAGTGGAGAGGACTCCGCTGCTGGAGTCCACCTGTCAGGGCTGAATAAAGTTTCAAAATGAGATTGTGGTTAATGGCTGGAGAAATGAGCAGATCCTGCGTTTTTAAGCGAGCAAAGAGCAAAAGTACGGATATTCTTAGTTCTGCAGCTAAGCAGTTACTTCCGTTATTGATTATAATGTTATTTTGTTGAGTGTCTGAATTTTCATTTAGTCCATAAAATGTCAGAAAATAGAGAAAAATGGGTCCAAGATGATGCATTCCTGTTTTGACTGAAGTCAAAACTGAATAGTTTAAAATGATATAAAGAAAATGGCAAATCCTCACATTTGAGAAGCTGGAGCCAGAAAATATTTGGCATTTTTACTTCAAAAATGACTTGATCGATTCTTAAAATTGTTGATTAATTAATTATCCATCAGTCGACTAAGGGAGTAAATGGCTATATATATATATATATTATATATATGTATAGAGAGAGAGAGAGAGAGAGAGAGAGATGAACTAAAGGTGCTTGAATATAAGTTTCTACAGAATGCCATATGCTATGATTAAGGTCGACAGCTGCGTGTTTAAAAACAGACATTTCTGGGAGATATTTCCATGAACGAAAATCATAAACACATCTGTGTTCTTTTCTGGTTGATTGAAGGACAAGAGTGAAGTGCGTTTCTGTATTTTTCTGATTATCAAGAAATCCCATAAAAATACTGAAAACAAAAATCTTCAAAAAGGGGTCCCTTATTTATCGTTTCATTTTTTAATAAAGGCTCAGTAATTTCCTGAAGCATTGGGGCACCGTCATTTTTAGCAAAGACGACTAAAATGGAAAAATAGTGCAGTTGTTGGGGACTATTTTCAGTGGCGGATTTGAAGTATTTCCACCAGGAGGAAGAGTCAATTGGAGTCCGAATTAATTCCGGTGTAAAACTTTGAAGATCATTTCATCGCTGGTTGGGTCGTTCAATGGGATTTGCTGACAGTAAGAACAACTCAGAATATCACCAGCTTGCTTCCTTTAATACTTGCTTGTTTGTTGTTCTTGGCCTGGTTAAAAAGTGCGGAACAAACACAGGTGAACAAATTGGGGAATGCATGCTGGATTTTACTCTATCATCTAAATGAGACTGAATAAGCGGCAGGGCCGGGGTCAGTTCGCGTTGATCCGTTCGAAAATGTGAATTGAAACTGAATGTAATTAACATAAGAATGAGAAGTGAGCTTCGTCCTCAGTGGTTTCTGTATGACCTGAATGATTTCCAGTTTGTCTTCTCCCTCAAAACCTCAAAGTTTGTTCTCTGTGAATAAACATGAGGCACTGAGGGTTTGGTACTCTGTAATTTGGCTACTTTTATTCGAGCAGGGTCATTTTCAAGAGAAATTACAAATTAAGAATTCAATAATACTTTTACAAAGACATTTCAGGAAAGATTCTTCTTCAGTCATGATATCATACATAGTATTTAACAGTCCCTCTTCATTTTTTTAGCTTAAAAAAAGAAACAAAGATGAAGAAAGTGGAATTTTTCAGTCGAAAATACAGTGTTTTCACAATTGTATAAAAGTTCCCAAATTTGGAATTTTCCAGTAACTGGAAAATAAAGGAAATAAAATAAAATAAGATTAAACTTCGCATTTCACAATGTTTCAAAACACAATAAATGCTCTCTTTACGTAAAATTTGCCCCTATGATCGACACCATGTTCCTTTTTACTAAAATATATCTATATATTGAAGAACTATAGTACTGTACACAACAGTATGAAATAAATAAAATTAGGAAATATAAAATGGGCCACATAAATAATGGTTTTTTTTTTTCAACCTACAAATAAAATGAATGCAATTTGCTGTTTTCAAAAAATGGTTTGGTGTAATACTGACAAAGTTAAAAGAAAAGAAACTGAGAAAACATTGCACAACATAATGTAAACTAAGGAACTGCTGCCTATAAGTCTTAATACTGACACGGGTGCTTCAAAGAACAACGGTGAACCATTTCATAATACTGAAGCTGGTGAAAAAAAGTAACCTTCCTTTTACACAATACGAGGGTGGCACTTGCAGAAAACACACAGGTTAAAAGGTTTGCATATAAGGCTTCTTTTTTCTTATCAAAAACACCTTACAAAGGCTTCGTCCTTCATTTTTTTCCCCCCCATACCATCTGTCCATAAACTGTATTTTCCCTTAAAATGAAGGTCTCTTTAAAACTTCATCCTCTTAAAAAAAAAAAAAAAAAACCCCTAAGCTCCTTCATACAGTTTTTTTTGTTTAAATTCCTTCATTTGAAGTTGATTCAAGAGGCCTAAAACAGTGTGGCTGGAGATGTTTGTGGCCGGGCAACAGGGCAAAACTAAAGACGACACCGTAGGTAGGTAGGTGACAACAAAGGTAATGTCGAAGGACTGTAGTGCAGACACTACTGCTCTTTTCCAACACTGTATAAATATATACATAGGCAATACTTTTTATTATTTTTGTTCATGATTATAGAAGCGGAGTGCAATTTGTACAAGTCACTAGTTGTGCTATAAATACTATGGAACACAGGGGGTTTATTTGAGGAGGTTAGCACCACACATATTTTTAGGCCTTAGTACTGTACATTTTTTGAAATGTATTCATTTATTCATTGTTCGGTTTGCATAATGCAGCTTATTTCACAAACCCATGCCTCCCTTCCCTCAACGCCTCCTCCAGATTGATTTTTGAGTCCATGTCTTGTTCAGCAGACATCTTTTCACCCCCGAGGAGTCTGTCAAAGAAAGCTTCCCGGAAGCTTCAGGCACGTGCACGTACAGCTTAAAACACGGCGTTTTAAACCGAGTAGGTAAGAATACTGAACGGAAAGAGAGAAACTTAAAACTTTTAAGATGGGAAGCTTCTGAAACGTCACCGTCGATTACATGCCATCCTCCATCGTGTCCTCGTGATCCGATTTGGTTTCCGTTTTGCCGTCCAGCGAGCTATCGTCCATTGAGTGCTCTCCGTTCTCCTCCTCGTCCCTCAACGTGTCCGGGTCCGTGTCCATGCTCTTGCTTTCCTCCTCCTCCTCCTCAAACTCGTCGTCCCTCCGCCCGATCTTGGCATACGTTCCGTCCACTTCCTTCCGTCCCTCTCTGATCCCTCCGTTCACGGCGTCGTGCCTCAGGATGGCCTCACGCTCCGCCAGCTCCGGGTAACCCTGAGGTGTCATGCCCTGCAAGTACGCCCGGCTCATCAGCAGCTCCGTGGGTTCCAGGTGGCCCTTCTCACGGGCCTCCCTCTCGGCCGCCTCGCGCTCCTCTGCCTCCCGCTTGCAGTAGGAGTAGCGGTGGTTCATGTGCTGCGAGTAGGAGCCCGAGTGGGAGAACCTCTTCCCACACTTGTCGCACTGGTAGGGCTTCTCCCCCGAATGCAGTCTGGAGTGCTCGATGAGATGGTGTTTGTGTTTGAAGGCTTTCTTGCAGATCTGGCACTGGTGCGGCCTCTTGCCTGCGGAGACACAAAACACAGAACGGGGACGTGAGTCGCCTGCCTGGATCATCCTGCTGCTACAAAAAGACAAGTCACACAAGTCAGAAGAAAGCAAAATGTTGAGGAAAAACTCTGATGAATTGGATGGCATGGAGTAAAATGACATCACGGAGCCTTAAATCCAACTTTGACTTACGACTTAGGGCTATTTGTTTATTCAAATTGCAAGCGCGATGAGAAAGTGCGCTCGCATTCGCGGGCCTACATTATGGAAATTCCCACCTGTGGTTGAGGCATGGAGAGATCCAACCACAACTACTTATTTTGGGCCTGCGTGCCACACTTATGAATGCAACATAAATAAACTACGGCAAAGCAAACAAACAGAACAGGGCGCGACAAAGGAGTAAACTAATCCAAGATGGGCTGGAGGGAAGGGGGAGGCTCTGAGGGGTTGCCCCGCTTATCTCCGAACCCAATTCAAGTTCATGGTGACGCCCGGCCCTCCATTAGGTTTTGGGCTGGGGCTCCTCTGTCTACCAAATGTGACGAGACGCTCTGGATGCCAAGGCAGAAATGAGAAACCCAAGCTTGCCACAAGGGCAGGCTGGGATAGTTTTATGACATGGGGCCATAAACTGTCTGGCTAAATAAATGTCCCCCGGCTTGTAATGTGGCCACACGGCTGCTGTTACACTCACAGATTGTTCCAAAACACTTACTGCTCACTAACCTAAACTTCTTCACTCGGGACTTCTTCTGAAACCCAAGGCTCCCTGCATTCCTACCACGACTAATAAGTCCCCACACGTCTAATTCTGGTGTCCTTTTCTCGTTCACTGCTGGTCACCACGTGTGGAACTACGGCTGCCTGCCTCACACAAATCACATGACTCCCCCCTCTGACACGTGTGTCCGCCAGCCAACAGGCTTTCGAACTGCACTTCTGTCCAACATCTGGCCTGTTTTTAACTGCACTTCATTGCACTTCTGAGCCTCGTGATATAGTTAAAAAACAACGCACAGCGACACAAACATGAAAGCGTTGCGTCCAGAGTGAGACGCAGGGGCGTCCTAGAGATAATGCACCCTTTTTTAAAGAGTTCGGCGCACTATTCTGACGCTGCACCCTGCCTCCCTTTTATGTCCGACCAGATAACATGAAGGCTGCATAAAACACTGAGCGCTCTGCTACAGATACTGGATAAAATAAATGATGCAACCTAGTGAAAGAGGATCTCTGTATAATAACTATAATGAAAGACTTGTTATCAGTGCTCTGAAGCTTCTGAGCGCTACTCCGCTGATGTGATCTATCGCCAATAATGGGGCCGATAAAGGCATTAGGGGCCTTTCGCAGGCTTTATATATCTAGGTGAATTGATGTGTGTCTTTTGAGATAGCAAAATGGTTAATACAGCAGGATATGATTGGAAAATAAAGAGTACAATCGCTTGAAAGGAACGCTCAAGTCTTCCGTTGCTTGCCTACCTGCATTAATTACAGATTACACTCTCTTTGAATGTTTTAGGAAAGAACACACAAAGCTCTAAACGCAGTGCATATTTACGAAATTCAGGCTCTCGTATTTAAAATCTACTCATTCGTTGGCATCTCAACCCTGTCAATGAAGAAGCAAGTTAGGTGTTGGTTTACAAATACAACTTAGGGGTTAAACAGAGAAAGAAAGAAAGGAGAAAAGGGGTAACATAAAATATATATTCATACTGATAGGATTTGGCAACACAAACATTTAAAACATAAAAAAGCATGGGGTTTAAAATAAGGGTCTAGAACAGTATATACCTGTGTGTTCATATTTGTGTCTTAGAAGGGAACTGCTCTTCTGGAATGTTTTGTCGCACAAGTCACACGCGTACATACCACTTTCGGTCTTCTTAATCTTCTTCCGCGACAGACAGGAGTCGGGGTCTGTCATGTCGTCCAGCCCTGACATGTAATCTGGTGTACCGTCGAGCAGGTCCCCCTGATAGAACAAAAAAACAAAACAAAAAAAAACAAACAAAACACAAAATAATAATGAATGTGGTGTGTGGTAGATTCACTAAATGTAAGAAAAAGTTGGTCAGGTGGTTTTGGAATAATTTGAGGAGCTGCAGGTTGCCTCTGGGAAATGAAGCGCGAAAGCCACGGCTGTCAGAGGGCAACATTTACCTAATTAAGACACAAAAAAAAACACAACCCTTTGATATTATGCAGTTATCCGTCCATTCAGGGGTTGTAGTTTTAGCTTATGCTAGTTGGATGTTTGCTGTTGACATCAGTCGAGGTGTACTTTCTTTCCCTCAGTAAATTTCTTAGCTCATTTAGTCTAGAAAGCTGTATAAACTCTGGACACGGCTACTATATAAGGTCATTTGTAGCTAAGTTGAACAACAAGACATTTGCGTTCATCTTCTAATTGCTAAACGTGCTTCAACTGCTAATCGGAGTTAATACTCACGATACTTAAAAAACGAATTTTAAAAGTATTTTAGTAATAAATGTCATGATATTGCAATTATATGATGTGTAAGTGTGCAAACAGTGTTTTTATTGAAACATAAGCTACGCGGTGTTAACATAAATTACCTTCTGGGGCACTTTATGTCACTAGATAAAACAGTAAACTGAACTGTACCTCCAAAACAATCCATGTCTCGTCATCAATTTTTGATAACCAGCACATACCAGCATTGATTTCTTATAAAACTTTCAGCTGTGGAGTAATATCCCCCATCTATAACTGACATGCTCCCCATTATGAAACTCAGCCGTAATGGCGTATTCAGAGCGGTCTAATTTTGTACAGGAGTGTTAATTCTGCACATCCCTTTAAAATTCTCTTTTATGATGAAGATTAGTGTTTGACTCGAATTGATGGAGAACAATATTACGACATTCGAGGAGGCACAGTGAACCATTCTTGAAATTACAAACTCATATAATGATTAAAATCAGAAGGTGCACCTTAATGGCCAATACTGAGCCGCCGAAGCTTTCTTTAATGAACGTGTGTGATACTGTGTGGACAGCTTTGCAGTGTGTTTTAAGAAGAGACCACTATCACTCTGCAATCAATTTGAACTAAACGCCTGTAGCTGTATTTTTAAAATCTAATTTAATAACTTAGAATAGGAAACATTATTAATACTTTTTTTCATCAAAATGGTTCCCTCTATGTTAAACAGCCTTCAGCATTCACTGGTAATGAACATGGAGACTGTGCATTATTAATCCACACGTAGAAGCTCATTTTGGCTTTGGCTCTCTTTAAAATACAGCAAAGTTGCAGTGGGAAATTTCAGAGAAGTGCGCAGCCCCCGGGCTCACCTTTGTCATTTTTACAAAGGCCTTTCACCCATATTTAATAACAAAATATCTGAGCTCAGGCCACCACTGGAAGAGGACTGGAGTCAGGAGCATTAATGTATTCCACACACAGCAGCGGGTAAAATTTACAGTGGAGAGTGGTAACGATTAGAGCTTTACTGAGATTAGACTTCAGGGCCTACATAGTTCCTGTTATTTATCTGAACCTGATGCTGTCTGATATTGTGTGCCAGCAATTTTATGCTTAAATTGGACCTTTCTGAGGGTGAAAAATTAAATCATTGAAAAACTACTGGGATTTGGGTTAAGGTTTAGTGTGGAAACCCTTCAAAACAGTTTTTAGAACATTATTGAACAATTACAAATCTCATCACCAACATCCAGCATCTCACACTGTAGACAGCTGAACCTCTAAAATGCCCTCTGTCCTCCATGACGCCACTAATGACGTCACTTTTTTCCACCCTGGGGTCGTGTCACAGCTGTTTATCTCCGTCGCCTTTGCCAGTTCAGTCTACCTCAGGTGAGAGCGACTCTCCCCTGACTCTGCTGTCATTTTAATTAGTAGAGAAATGAGTTCAGATCATTTTAGGGAATCTGAGTGAGCCTGGGGCTTTTACAAAACCACAGGTGGCTTATTTACCTGGAAACCTGGTTTCCGCTGGTACTTTCTCCTCTGCTGCATCTCGGCAAAGGTAGCTGCCCCTGCTGCATAAGTGTAGGCCATGTGTGGTAGGAAGCCCATTTGGTCCATGCCCGGATAGGGCCTAAGACCTGGTATGCTGGCCTGCATCGGGGGCATGAATGTGGCAGGTGGAAAAGCGCTCTGAGGTGGAAGTGACGTGTACAGGGGTTTGGCAGCAAAGGGGTTAATGCCGAAGATGGGGCTAGTGCTTTTTTCTAAGTTTCCGTTGTTGGTAGAGCCTGAGAAGTCCTTCTTGAGATAGGCCAAGTTCAAAGGCTCTTCGAAGTGCTCTCGGGGAGAGGGGACGTTGTTGTGGTCAATGGTAATGCTGTTCACTTTAGGTCTGCTTTTGATAGTCAGTGCGTGCTTGGGTTCCTTCATGAGTCTCGGCAGAGAGAGGTCCAGCGGCTCAGCCTGCAGGTCTTCTGATGTCAAGCTGTTTGGAGTGTAGGAGCTGCTGTGAGAGTTTTTGGAAGATGTGGAGGACAGATTGAGCGGGGAGGGGGTGTTGCTGCGGGAGTGGTCCAACTTTTCACCTGTGGCTTTGGCGCTGCCGCTGAACTGGTGGTTTTTCAAATGTCTGAGCGAGTTGTCACAGTTGTTAACGTTGTTATGGAGCTCTGCTATGGAGGGGGATGTTATGCGGTCAGTAGGTTTGATTAGTGACACGGGTGACCTAGCTGCCATAGAGTCTTTTGGTGGAGTGTGGTGGTTATTTGTTCCGACAACCATATCCGTGTTGTTCCTGTGCTCTAGTGGTGGGGTTCTGGTAGTGCCGTACTGGTACATCTTTCGCTGCTCGAACCATTCCTTGACAAATTCCTGAGGAAGGCCAACTGCTATGGAAATCTTGAGCAGCTCCTCCGAGTTGGGCTCCATGTTCATGGCGAAATACGCCTTCAGCACAGACATGTGGTCCCTGTAAGGGTTAAGCGGCCCAGTGAGTCCCTTCTCAGACAACATATGGGAGGATAAGTGGCTGTTCTTCTCCATGAATATCCCTGGTTTGTTGGGCATCAAATTCTCACTGGGCTGTAGCACGGCTTTGATCTCCTCATTCATTTTACACAGGTAGCGTTCATGCTGATGCAAGGGTATTGGCCCGGGGAAGGTTTCTTTGCAATATTGGCAAGCATAAGGCGTAAACATGTTGTTTTCCTGCACCTTCTCATCCACACCTCCTTCAAGCATGTGGTTGGATTTCTCTCGTTTGATATTGCTAATCTGTCTCTTTGAGTCTGTTGTCAAGCTCTGGAGGCAGGCTTTGGCTTCGTTCACTTTTTCTAACGTGTAGTCGATGATGCTTTTGGTGGCGCCGTTGTGATTGACAAGTGGAAGACCAACCTGAGGCCCCCCTGGTGATGTCAGCGCCTGTTTCTGCTCTTCAACCTGGGACCCCAGCTCCTTCATGTAGGCCTTAAGCTTTGAGAGCTCCTCTGGCTTGCAGTCCATTTTCTGCCTGCAAACAGTGTTGTCCACAATCTGAAGAACCTTCTGCACCTCACTCAGGTTGTTCCCCAGCGGTCCTGGGTAGCCCAGGAGCTGAGACTCCAGCCCGGCAATCCCGAGGTGCTGCAAAGGGCTCTGGGCCGTCGAGTTGTGGTGGACCCCCAGTGGGCTGTTCCCTCCCATGCCTCCGTTCATGAACGGTCCAGGAGCCCCGAATCCATGAGATGCCATCATCAGCTTATAGTCATTGAAGTCAAGCGGCTCCGTCTTGATGTTAAGGTGGTTGTTGTGTTCGGGAAGGCCAAGTGGCTTGCCGTTCTCCAGCTTCTGCCGCAGCTGGGTAATGGCGGTGTTGGTGGGCGAGGAGGAGGCTGAGGTTGGGGAAGAGCCAGTCTTCATGTTGCTGCGCATCCTGCCGTTGACAGCTATCAGGCCAATGCACTTTTTGCTGCTTATGTGGGAACTGTAGGAGCCCGAGTGGGAGAATCGCTTCTTGCAGTTGGGACACTCATATGGTTTTTCACCTGAAACAAAAAAATATGTACAGCATGAGACGGCTGATGTGAGAATGATAGGCTTATAAGAATAATATCATCAAATTTGTAGCTTGTATTTCGCTGTTTATTTGTTTATTTATAGGAGACAATGAACCTAAATCGACATCTTAACACTGTCATAGTAAATGTCCCGGGCCAGCTCAACATCTAATTTGCTAATTTGCAAAACTCAAAGTGCTTTAGGCAAATGAAGATATTAGAATACTGTTTTGAAAAATACAATGAAAGTAAAAGGAAACCCACTAAAAGAATATACTGGGAAAACAATACAGTTAGTTTGCACTAACAAACTGATCCAAATTTACTGAAGGAAATACAAGTGAGCTAGCAGTTGTGGTAGTGATACAAAAATCAAGTTAAACTGTAAAGAAATGTTATTTATGCCTGCATTACCTGCCTTATTCATCTACAGGCCTGTTGTTTTAAGCCATTACTTACATTTGTGTGCTCTAGGACTTCTGCTGTGTGTTTTTTTTTTTTTTGCCCCTTTGTACGAATCAACTTTGTGACAAACTTATTTTAGGTTGTCTTTTCACATCTGGCCAGGGACCACAGACGAAAATTAGCCTTCTGAGCTCTGTTTCTGTTTAGTTTTTGTGTTGATCAATGGACACTGTCCGTGACAAATAAACTAATGAATGAAATTAATCTTCCGATATGCTTCACATACAAACGCATTTCTAAGCAAATATACTTGGCAGCTGAAACGATTCTTAACACAGCCGAGCTCAGTGTCCATTAACAGCAAGGAGGGTCCAAAATAAGCCGAAAGGAATTTCTGCAGATTCGTGGTGTTCTTAAATCATGGTTATGAATATTCAAAGAACAGGGCAGCAATCCTTTTGCCACTCACCGCTGTGAATCCGGAGGTGTTCCTTCAGATGGTGCTTATATTTGAAGGCCTTGCCACACTCGGTGCATTTGAATTTGCGGTTGCCGGCTGCTTGGTTGAGCAGTTGGTGCTGTGTGAGAGGGAGAGAGATTCACGTTGAAAAAAATGTACAAACGTTGTGGGGGTGAGAGTTCAGTAAATAATCACAATTGGTCAGCATGACAACAAGCAACAAGCCAAACGGCTCCTGCCGCCAATGAAGCATCTTGGCGTTTTACTCCCACCTCCGTTGAGCAACTACAAGCAGCGACGGCGATAACAGAGAGAATCACATACTTTTTAATTTCCTGGCTCCGCAGCCAAAGGAGGCATGTCTTTAGAATTTGGCAGCCCAGAAAATAGAATAAATGAAAAGAGTCTTTTTTTACAGCGTTTCCCCTTCATTAGAACCCACGATCTGATCTACTTTTCAATTAATTTGGACCTAATCAGCCAAAAAGGTATTAAGAATCATCTGTGAGCTCTTTCACCCTGCATACCTGTATTCACACCATTTGAATTACGCTTTGTACTTTTTCAGAACAGTCTCATATGTCTTACAGTAATTGGGACTTTTTTAAAACCTCAAATGTCTCTTTAATAATCTTAGGATGCGGAACAGAGCATATAGGCCCGGCCTTGATTCGCTGTTCAAAGGTAAACATCAGATGCAATCCATCAAATTTGCAATTCAAACCAGGCCTGTTCTCTGAAAAGGCAAAAAAAAAAAAAAAAAATCAAAATATAATACCCAGCAACAACAACAACACTGGGTGTGTAAACCTGGCTCGTAACTCACGAAACAATTAATTCCAAGTGGGAGGTGAGAACGTTAAATGGTTAGTAAATAAAAAAAAAAAAAAAAGGACACATTTTCTCTGAGCTCGCTAGGGGGAAAAACACAGCGACTCCCACCTCCCAGTTCAGCCTTGACAAATGCTGGGGTGTGTGCTGACTCTACCCACATTCCTGGGGAGACAGATGGTGGCGCGCAGGACACTGGGAGGACTGGGAGGAATTGTTCAAACAGCCCCAACCTTCAAAGATCAAGCAGGGAGAGTCGGGGGCCCCGCCAAGCGCCGGAGAGGGACCCCACTGCTCGTATGTTGCTGAGTTGCATAAACAAACAGCAACAGCTGCTTCAGTGCCCCCACCTCCACCACCATCCCCTTACTTCCCCCCTGAGGACCCCTGCCCGGTAAAGTTTAGTCTCGCCACCGCTGCTAATAAGACACAATCGCTCTGCGCTCTTAATTGTGAATGGCACCAGCAAAACGCTCCGTCTCTCCTTCATGGCTCGTTGTCAGTGTGAACGCCGCCACTGCTGATTGTGGGTGGGGACCCGACTGGATGTTTGCATATGTATATCCTCTAATTAGTCATATTTCAGCTAAGTGCTTAAGAGGAGGAGGAGTATTAAGACTTGTAAACATATGAGACAGAACAACACGGCACATGATTACCTATCAGGATATTATTCTTAATGTTAATCTGATGGCTCCCGAGTTGGCTGTTAATTGCCCAATGTAGATTTCCACATAAATACAAAATGAAATTGTTTTCTCCATCTTTAAAAGACAGTGAGGAGGAAGTGATATATTTTATGTTCGTGGTTTGTCTTGAAGAAACAGAGACAGAAGCATGGCCATGACTGAAAAGACAAAGAAAAGAGCGCCACCTACAGAAAACCGAACTGCAGCCACGGGAAAAAAAAAAAAAAATCAAACGAGTAAGACATCACCTCGATCTCATCTCAAGGATTACCATTTAAACAATTCAGCTAATTTCCAAATCAAGATAAGCGGCTTTGTGGAAGGACCTGCAGTACTTGTGTGGGAGTCTCTGGCCATTGACTCGACTCTGGAGGGGAGCAGCGACAGCATCATAATATGAGGATTGGGACAGTGGCTCGCTCGGCTGGCCCATCTGCTCACGTTTACACCCAGCTGGTAGATCAGGTGAAAGTGCTGGCTGCTGACATCTGATCAAATCAGCCACAGTCTGAGCCTGTCATCCTCGCTTCAGAGAGCACAACACCCACGACCCGGGACTGAACACTGCACGGTTGATTTTTTTTTTTTTTTCTTTCTTTCTTTTCGCTACTTTACATTGCGAGGTTTTTCTAGCGGAGGAAGTCCATGAGAAAATTAGATATCAAAGAGGTGACAAGGGGAGCATACACAGCCAATCCGTTAGCAGTGCAGTTATACTCATAATTCGATGTAACACATAACAGACACAAAGAAGAGGACATTTTTGACCTTTTTCCCCGGAGGTTTTCGATTAATTCTTTTTAATTTTCTTTTAAGGTTTCTCAATGTTACATTTCACTTTATATCTAAATCACAAAACTAGATTCATTACATTTTAGCGATTATCTTAAGGTCTCTGATAAAACTGATTTAAACAAATCCTTCGGTTATAATTATCCTTCTAGGCCCAAATACAGACTCCATCTACTTTAAAATCTACTGCTCCAATTTTAGTTTCTTTTAGTTCACTGAGAAGTTATAATCATCCACCAATGTGCAAAAACTCTGAGAGCACGCAATTTTTTTTTTTTTTTTTTTTTGCCACAATCTATCTCACCCCCCATCTTCAACTTGAAGCTGACAAGCGAGTTAAACACCCATGACTGCTGGATGTGTATTCACCTCACAGGACTTTAAGGTGATTCATGCTAACTGCCAGCAGACTCACATTATATTTCAGACATATAGGATGTAAATCGCTGGAGAAAATTCAAGTATACACAGATGTTTATGCAGTGCATGAAATTAGAAGTTGGGGGTGGGGGTTTGATGGAATACTACCACTGCACCAGAAGAACATTAAAGGCCAGGAGTGAAGTGAAGTTAAGGAGCTGATAAAAATTTCCAAATTGGAAATTAACACAATCATTCGATCGTGAACATGAGACTGGAAAATCATATCAGGGAGGGCCATCAAAAAACCATTTAGGGCCTCAATTAAAGTTATTACCATTAAAGGATCTGCATCTTCAAAATGCCATGAAAAATTAATAATGATTGCCAATCAGAAAAAATGATCTCCCTTCTCCGAGGGATCAGAGTACATTAGATATAAAATGAGACAGCAGGAGGAGGAGGAGGAAGAAATAGAAAGAGAAGGGAGGGATGAGGAAGAAAAAAATTGAAAACTCCTCTCACCTGATCCCTCGCGGGCTTGTGTGTGGCCATATGCCGCTCAAGCTGAGTGCGGTAAGCAAACGTGTAGTTGCACAGGGGGCAGGCGAAGTTCTCCTCGTTCTTCTCATGACGGTACTTGATGTGCTCCTTCAGCGATGTCAAGCGCTTGTAGCCCCGGTCGCAGTAGGGGCAGGTCAACAGTTGGGCGAAGGCATCTGGCGTTCCAGGTGGCAGGTCTGCACGGGAGACAGCGGGAGGAGGGGAAGGGAAAGCGGGCCAAAAGGTCAGCAAATCAATGGCAGCTAACGGGCGGGCTGCCCAGAGTGGTATGGGAGTTATCTCTGCAATCTGCTCCACATGAGAGCCACAGTGTCAGGCTGGCATCCGCCGCACTACGACCTCCTCCCGACTCCTCACACACGCACTCACACACTTGTGCAGCTTCACATATAGCACTCGCTCTCTTATCAGTCTCAGTTTCCCTGACATAGGAACAAACCGGCACATGACCCGCTGTCCGTCCACCAACACAAAGATACATATACAAAATCACTAGTCCACACACACACAGGCATAATTCCTCATACCTTCCTAATTACTTTAAACTGCCCACACTTTTTAATGTCTGTCTCGCTGACACGTTCATCATGTCTGAAGCATGAATCATGAGCCTGTTCCAATTCAAAACCCCCCTCAGTTCTTTCCCTCTGGGAAGCTTCAGAGGTGCGCTATCTGATTTCAAGCCCCTGCCCAGCTGTTGCTTAAGACTGTAGGTAAACACCGAGGCATCCGGTGAATCTGTGGGACCAACAGCTGCCCAGTCGTGTCAGCACAAGAGCTGCTACTCTGTCCAGACTCCTTTCCTTTCTTTTTTAACCTTTGCTGGCCTTTGCCGCTGCCGCCGCCGCTGCTGTTACCGCAACATTCATGCTACAAGACGCCGAGTTCAGTATCAAGCACGTCGAGTTTTATAATTTTATATTAAAAGTATGAAAAAGAATTAGGGCTGGGTATCATTTGAAATGTTCTTATACCAGTGCCAATGCTGTTGGCACACTAATTGGAAACACTAATGTAACGCCTTGAAGATATTTTGGGTGTAATCTTACAGTAGGATGGAGGCAACAGCTCTAATCTTGACTAATTTAACCTGAGTTTTATTCAAAATATTTTTAAAAAACAAGCTGTATGCTCAGGGCCTTGTTCTCGGACACCTCATCACCTACTCTTTTCCCTCCCTAAATTATCTTCGGTCACTCTGCGGCGTTGAACCAACAGTCTCCCGGTAAAAAAACAAAAAACCAAAAAACAAAAACCATTCTGCTACCACCTGTGACCCCTCCCGCCGAGCCCTGACAGGATTCATACCGTTCTCCTCTGGTCCAGTGGCCTCCGGCGTACCCAGGCGGGACAGCTCCTCTGGGGCTTCTGGGTAGATGATGGCCGTGTCCCCCCGCTGCAGGTACTCGGCGATGCTCACCACGTGGCTGTCGCCGTCGTCCAGCTTCCGCTTGGCGAAGAAGTCCTCAAACTCTGAAGTGCAATCGACGCTCTTGACTGAAGAGGAGGAGCAGAGAGAAAGAAAAATGGTGAAGGAGGAGACCGACGGAGGGAGAGAGGGGGAGGAAGAAATTGGATTCATTTCTTCCCCAGAGAAATGTTTTACAGGAGGATATTGGGAACATCTTGGTGGAAATGTGATGAGGACAGCCACCCTAAAACATTACAGCCGCGCTTTCAGGGAGAATACATCTAAATTACTGGGTTTGCTTGTCATGCCATGGCAGCTAAAATAAGAATTGTAACTTAATCCAGCCAAAAGTCAGAGATAAACGCGCTACCATGAGCTCCTGAAGAACAACTTGTAAAAGAATTCACTGACCTAATTTACTCATGACATAAAATCTGATTTTGAGTTCAGGGCTGTAAAATAAAGAAGGATAAGACACTCTTACACATACATACACGCACAAGCCCGGCTTAATCAGCAACAGAGCCACGTTTCTTTGTATCGACTTTTACATATAAGGTCAATCAAGAGACTGTGGCTTTTGTTGATTCTGTGTTGAACAGATTACCAAGGCCAAACCACAAACCAGCGCAAAAAAGAGAAGGGGAAAAAAAAAAAAGAGAGAGAGAGAGACATGCTTTGCCATAGCTGAGCAGAATGTATCTTAAGCCAGCCAAAGTGCTGAGGCCACACAATGCGTTTTCTCAAATTATTTCCCAGTCCCTTCTCTTCAGGGAAACTCTTAAGCTGCAGTGTGGAGATAGCTGCCTCCAAAAACAAACCGGAGCTAAAAGAAATCAGCAGCCTTCATTAGTCAGGGGGATGGCCGACTTTCAAAAATCACACACACGCATTCGTACTCACACACTGTTTACATCCTAGAGATTCTGGAGGCTGTTTGGCTATGTTGGACCAAAAAAAACGAGTGAAGTCTCATCAGATTTCATCCCCTGTTAATTAGGCTTTTAGACCGTGAGCCAAGGTGAGGTTTAAAGAGCGATTTGTTAGGCCGTGATGACTTTGCGGTCCAATTTGTGAAAGGTCAAGGTAGTAGATACTTGGTTGTCAAAAATGGCATTGAAATGTCATCGGTGCCAATGGATCGCTTTTGATTTCCATGATAGCATGATTTACAGCATTCTCATTAGATGACTCTTTGTGCCTTTTGAAGACTGCTAAGCTAATTGTGAGAGACCCAGTGTTGTGATGATAGTTTTTTTTTAAGTGGTTTTTTAAGATTGAGTGATTATTGACCAGGATGCGGCTTGGTGCAATCACTTTCTGGACCTAAAACTAAAAACCTTGAGGGCAATGAGATGTTTACTTCATGTTTTACATTCAGTCAACGCAACCCACCGAGATCCGCTAACATTCAACTAAATAAAATCAGAACTTATTCTTCACCTTTGCTTTTCTTTTTGAGTCATTCTGGATGAAAAATATAAATGTAACGTGTATCTTTAAGGAGAAATGACCGACTTTTCCTCCAGCGAAGGAGGAAATCACCTGGATCAAAGTGTGCTTTGGCACCGGAACGTGATCAAACTGCTCAAGATCTTTAAATGAAATCATATGTGATCTAATGGCAGGCAGCTTCCACAGCGGTACAGCAGTATTGTTCCCAAAAGTCCTTTAAGCTGTCAAAATAGAAAACATTTTCTGTGCTCGAATTTTCAGAACAGAGAGAGGAAAAAAAGTGAAGAAGAAAACACCATGACCAGGATAAAGTAATGGTAATTAAAGCTGAAGGGAGGGTTTTTGAGGCAGGGCTGTGTGGCGTTCTGTGGGGTGAGTTTGGTTTACCATAACAGCATCCGGGGCCAATTGTCAGGGCGGCCAGGATAATATCATGGAAGGGGGACGGGGGGCTGCGAATCAGCTTTTTTGGCTTAATGAAAAATGGCAGGTAGGGTTCGCTTGCACCAGGAGCAGGCGACGGGACACAAACACATGCAAAGACTCACTCAGCTAACCAAGAAGGCTGAAAACAGCATGTGTACACAAAGGTTATAAAAATGAGAATCACTCCGGCTGCCTGTAAACATCCAGGGATTTGTCTTAATGGTCAGTGTGTCAGCAGGACAAGATTTCCCCTCTAATTACAGCTCACAGTTTTTTGGATGTCATTGTTTTGTTGTTGTCATTTGGTCGCAAGCAGTGCTCGCAAGACAAAAAGGCTGGGAAAGCATGTCGCAACTAAGGTAACAGGGACAGAAAGTTAAAGGAAAAGAGCAACAGCTAACTAAAAAAACACATATTCAACATCTTGCGTCAACTCACCTGTACCGTTTCCAACTGCCTGCAAGGTGGCGTCGGGCCCCAGGGTGTCAAAGTCATCTTTTATTTCATCTGCAAAGGAACAGAAAAGAAGAAAGAGGGGTGGCGGGGCGAGAGAAGGGAGGGTGAGTACCTCGGTGTACCATGCAAAACAAATGCTGAGAAGGAGGCCTCTAAAAAGAAGGTATGGAGAAAGCAATAAAGGCACCGCTGTGCATCGCGGCACGTCGCGGCTTTGTTCGGCATGCTTAATGAATGCTATCATCTGGGCCAGACAGTGACTTATTTACCTTTAACATGACAACAAGCGGTGGGGGAGGCGAAGAAAGCTTCAATTGCCAAACAGAGCGATTAAATACAACATGGAGCACATCCACCTGAGCAATCATAGAGCTCCAGCCAACACGCAGGCTGAGCTTATTACTCCCTGGCTGTGTCACCGCTGCAATCCTCCGCATGCAGGATCACGCTTGTTTTATCATATGTCATTTGGTAGATGCTTTTATCCAAAGCTGCTTGGAGTATTGTGAGCGCACACATTTTTTTGATTTCCCACAACCCCTGGCAGAGAGCTGGTGCCTTGCTCTTAACTAAAAAGAATACAACCCTTAACCACAAATTAAGAGTTTTAGTTGCACAAACATTTCTCATGGGCAGAGCTGCTCTGGAAGCAGAAATAACCTCATTGGTTGAGGTAAACCTCAGGTGGGTGGAGCCACAGAATTAATGTTTTCTGGTGAAGAATTTTCAGGCTGAAGCCCAGTGGAACAGTTAAACAGTTCAAACAGGAGCTATAAAACAGGAAGCTATTATTTCACAGCCTTACGCAGATAATCCTAAAGGGTAAGGGACAACCAGGGGAAGGGGTCACCTGAGTGACGCCTTCACCATCCACTTTTCCCAACACAGAACTCTCATAGACTTCTACTGCTACGAACAGAGCCAAGAATCTGAAAATGTTACGTATTTATTTATGGATTCGACTCGTTATGTTTCTTTCCAAAAAAAATGCCCCGTCATAAAAATAATCCTGCTACAAGGCATTGCAGAGTTTGCAGATCTTGGTTACATACAGTATATCTGTTATTTCACCATTTCTGGTTCCACCCACCCAAGGCTGACCTCAACCATTCAGAGTTTTTCTTTGTCCCAAAGAAGCCCTGCCTCAGAGACACGTCTGAATAACTAAACCTCCAGGAGCATTGCTTTAAACGGAACAGCTTCTTACTGCCAATCGGGATAATGGCACCCAGTCTGTGCAGACAGGCAGATATTGTCCTGGCACAGGTGAGGCAGCTGTAAATAAACAGTGGATTGACAGGCTCATAAACAAACCCTCTTCTGACAAATTCATTCCTTCACGGTCGACAGGAGGACACTGACTGGACAATCAGCTTAAGGAGCCCCCGGTCCCTCCTTCCTGCCTCGTCGGTAAAAATTAAATCAAGGTGCTTCCGAGAACACGGGGGCTTTGTATTAAAAAAAAAAAAAAAGAGAGAACAAAAAACCTGCATTGTGTGCCTTACACGCATCTGTTCTTGCTCTGCTGCTCCTGCAAGGACGTTACAAGTGTTGCATTGTGAAGATTTTTTATTTTTTTTTCTTAACCGGTCCACAGCAGGATCTGATGTATCTGACTCTCCCTTGGCTATTACACCAGGATGAGCGCCTACATCGAGAAACCTGGCTGAGATATTACAGGAAAGGTGGTGGGTGTATTGTTGATAATAATGTTATCCTGCTTACATTACTCTACACAAAAGCCAGAAGCAAAAAGAATTTTTATTTTTAGTTGGAAACAATGGGCTTAATAGTTGTGGAATGCTTTCTAAGGCTCGCAAATCAGGCTTGTCTTGAAATTAAAGATTTGGCTTCTGCGGTGAAATGATAAATACCCCTGTCGATGGCTCCAGAGAATAATGACAGACTCTTCTGGAGGGCCTTGTCCTAGTTTAACTTTCCCCTTGCTAGGATTTTTTTTTTTCCTCTTCTTTTTTTTTTTTCTGTACATTTGATTGCACGTTTGCCAAGCAGCATCGAAACCACAGGCGCAGTACGAGAAAATAAATGGGTTTTAGACAACATAAATTAAGCTAGGACAAAACAAAACAGAATAAAAAAAACCTTCCACCACAGATCAAAATATACCCACACGTATCAGACATCAGCATGTATGAAAGCCTTACTCCTTTCGCGCTGAACACGGTCAAAACTCCCTCGCACTTCTGCGTCCTCGTAGGCACTGGGCTCGCTCTGGGTAATCAAATTTGGCTGCATACTTTTGGTCTGACGCAAGGGGATGACCAGTGGGATTTACTGGCCCCTCCACTCTCCCCTATTTACCTTGGAGAACTTTTGTTATCTGTGGTCTGACGGGAGGGACTGCTGCTTCCAGCAGGAGGTAGGCTAATACCACATACACCTCTCTGCTATGGCCTCTGGCACACATACATGCATGCATCAATGCCAGTGCTGAACTACATTCAAATGGGACAAAGTGTTATTGTGGTGAGCTGGGTGCCTGGTCTTTCTATAGTAAGAAAAGGCAGTAATGTTGCTGCTCTACAGCCCCCTTTTACACAAAGATTTTACAGGAAATGGCCAATTTCACAACTTTATCTCACAGAGCAGGATGTAAAATTTTCACAATGTGAAAAAAATGTTACAAGTAATGTAAAATCATGGGAAAAAAGGGGGATTTGATTTCCTCTGTAGTCATTTATGCCACAAATATGTGCCTAGTCGTGGTTCGTGGAAAGCATTTTCGATGAAACTGTCCACTAAATGCTGGAAAAGTGTGTTTTTTCAGCAGTAAATCACAGAAGACCTGAGGCGGTAAGGTACACACCTCCTTGAAGAGCGATGTAGAGGTCTGAGAGCTGACTCCGGACCCAGGAGGAGTCCAGAATACCTTGGCCAGACCGTAATTCCACCTATTTTCATAGCAGCTCTGATGCTGTTTATTTTGAAAACATTCCTACTTTTATGGCTGGTCACCGCAGTCGCAAGCGCTTTAAAGTTCTGCCTTTCTGCTTTTAGCCTCATTCATCCTGAGTCTGTCATGTTGGAGTAAAGCATTCAACAGTTTCAGAATCTCCGAAAAATAAAACGAAATTTTACTCCAACAGGTTTCTGAAAGCTGATGCCAGTTGTGATATTTTGAGAGTGAAGCTGTCCATTCTCTCAAATTCGAGCATTTTACGGCCGAAGAATAGCCAAAGTGTTTTCCTCCGAGTTTTATTCTTGGCAGGGTGAAGAGCATCAGAAACACGGCACTTACTGAAAAATATGGGAAACTCCTGGGTACAGCAGGTGACAAGTTAATAAGACAAAAATGTGAGAAATGCGCAAAGAAAACAAGAAGCACTGTTTTATCAGAAACAGGAGACTAAATCTGGCAAAAATGGCACAAAGGAGAGAGATTTTATGTTTTCAAACAATGCGTCTCCAGGATGCAGCGAATAATCTTCCAGAGTCCAGCGAACGTGAGGGAAAAAGTGGGATTTCTACAGCCTGTGATTGCTGCAATGCTAAGTCAGAAATCCTCCTGACGCCCCAGAGAAGAGTTTAAAAAGGGCAAAGGGAGAGCGCAGGTGATTTATTTGAAAATGTCTGTCAGTGATAATGATGTCATGCTTTCCAGCACATCGCGTCCAGCCTCGCAGTGGGATGGAGGAATGTCAAGGACAACGCCAGACACAAGACTCTGATTGTGCCCTGGAATCAGAAGAGGCTTGGTGATAAACTTTTTTTTTTTCTTTTTCTTTCTTTTCGGTTTTTTTTTTTTTTTTTTGCTTTCCTTCTTACATGCAGCAGTCATGTCTCAGAAAATCATTTGGGCTGTGAAACTCCAAAGCTAATGGCAATTCTAAAGCATCACAACACATGAAATGAGTCCCGAAAGGCGCCTGTTTGTGCTTTAGGTGACGTTTTCGGGCTTTCCACTGCAATTCCCAAACATCTGAAGACCTACAACCGGTTACATTCACTGACACTCGCAGGACCCGTGTAAAAAAGTCTCGACGACCAAATCAGTCCGAGTGGGAAGGCGGGAGGGTGCTAACTTATCTCAGGCCTAAGTTATGTGCTGAGGTATCACTGTAGACACCAAGGCACCGAGGAAGAAAAAAAAAAAAAAAAAAAAACAGGCTGGGAAACACAGCACCCGCAAGATTGGGAAAGAGACTCCCAAATGCTCTAATGAACTTGACTTGCTCTCCGAAATATGTCAGACACTTTATCACACAAGAAGCATATTATCTGGGAATTGCAACATAGTTGAATTACAGACATTATGGCACCGCGGGTCTTTATCAAATAAACAATTACCGTATGCAACGACAGCTTGTTTATCCTTTATCTTGATTTATTTACCAAACTGTCTTTTTCTTTCTTCCCCCCTTAAGGAGCCAATACGAACTGTTATTTAGGAGAAGCAAATGTTGATACCCACTAAGATTTTTTTCATCCCTAATAAATGTGCAATTTTCCCCCATATTAAAATTTAAGACTGCTGAATGTTCCCCCGTTTTTCGGCACTGTGCACAGCTAGTTCATTAGCAGAAATGAATAGCGAAGCCTAGCTCATTTAAATGGGCTGTCTTACATGACTTCTCGCCATACTCTGTTCCTGTCACATGCTTCCAAGAATCATTGACTCTTATTATACATGTAAATGGCTATCATAAAAATAAAAATTTCATTTAAGATTGTTAATGACTTTTTGCAGCAGTCTGGCTTCCTTTAATGATTATACCCTGCCCCCTAATTAAAAGTATTTATCTTTCAAGCATCCGTGACTGGGGCCCCTGCAATTGGAGTTGCTCAACAAAAGAGGATAAGTCAGTCAAGTTTGGGAAGGTGTCACCTGCCTGGGATGAAGCAGCTTGTTAGGGCGGAGGTATCGCATGGCATCAGTCACCGTTGGAGGTCGTTAAATTACCGTAAACATCTGATACAGTTTGACTAAAAGTAACCTCACGTCTCGCATCTTCCGCAGAATCTGCAGGCTGAAACACTGAATCGTATCAGCCACACTCTCGCCTCCTCGCGCTCTTCATTTTCTGCGGCTCGCGTTTTTTTTTGTTTATTTTTGCGAGGCTATACATTACAGTAAATATTTTTTGTTGCTTGGCTCAGAGCGGGACTTTTCTCTGTCACTCACAGAGAACCTGTTTATCATGTCTGTCGGGGCTTCGCCGTCAGACCCGGCTCAAGCAGTGTTTGCGAAATGCTCGGTGGGGTTTTTTGAAGTCTACTTGGGCACCAGATGGGTTCGGCTTAAGGTATAAGATGATACCGCGAGTGGCAGGATGCGCACACAGTCGCAATCAAGTATCTGAAAGTCAGCTTACTGGTAGTTTTTGTGACTGACAGCTCACCTGAATCACAAGCTAGAAGTGATTTTATGTGTTTCTTGAGCCAGATCTCTGAGAAATATTGAAAACTAAGGTTATTTTGGGGCACCTTATCATTTTATGATACCTTATCTTCATCGTTTACTCTCTAATTTCGTGCAGAGTGCAGGTAAACTTTCTCAGATAGTGGAAATCTCCCTTTGGAACTTGTTTTCTTGCAGATTTGGTTTCACAAACATTTCAGGGAGGCCAGAATAATCTGATTGGTTATGAACCTCAATGGGCAAAGCCATGACTTTTTTGCTCAACCAAACTGAGATTGAAACCTAATGGAAAAACCCTAATTTAATTAAGAATCATCCGTTTGCCTTTTAGCCAACTTATAGTATGGAAATCTCTTCCTCCCACCAACTCAACTCAACAATGAGGTTGAGTCCATCTCCGCACCATCTGATTTGAGACACTTACCAGTACCATCAACTGAGGCACTCAGCATGTCGTTGTCGGGCCAAATGTGCTCCACGCCGCTGTCCCGCATCTCGTCGTCCTCCTCCTCCTTGGTCAGCAGGCCGTGGCTCTCTGCACGTGGCGAGGCCTCCGGGTTGGTGAGGCTGGCTGGGCTGCCTGTGCCGTTGATCAGGGGGTCTTCCTCAGACACCGGCAGCTTGTCCTCCTCCTCCGTCTCTGAGCCTGTCTCCACCACGTTCTCATAGTTGAGAGCTGTAGAACAAAGAGAAACAAAGGAAGGGAAAGTCTGGTCAGTGAAGGGGAGTTTGGGAGAGGACTGCAGAGAAACACTGCGGTGTAGACGTTCTAAATAACCTGGGGATATCCTGGAGTCAATTTGCCAGAAGTTTGAGTGACAGCGATCTTTATGATACAATACTAATATTACACCTGTCAAAAATGGATCCTTTCATGCTTGGACCTCCTCAAGCGTTTCTTAGTGATGTTTTATAGGAACATTTGTGAGACTTTTTCCAGCTTTGAGTGTCAGCTAAGTGATTAAACCCTAAACATAAATGACAGAGGAGTCTGAAAATGGATTGTTACTTTTTTTGGAAATTGAGGTGTATTGCCAGATTAAAAAGGTCACCACACACCACTGCTTCCTCCAAGGCACAGGCCCTTTTTTTTTTTTTTTGGTTACACCCCAATTACAGCATCCGCGACTGGAATTTGTGACTGAACCACAACGGTGGGCAGACTCCTCGGCAGCTGTCGAGGAGATGCAAGCCAAAATAGCCACTAATTTTCAGTCCTACTCACATGCCTCGGATGCCAACGAGCTGCACCTTTCAGGATGGCTCTGCTCTGGCCCATACCGGTCACATTTGAGATGCTCCGCATAGCACATGCGATATCACAAATGTTGTTGCTATGCATACAGAAGGCTTAACCTATAGTAATTTGGATTATTCAATGCGTGTACCCCTCAGATGTCTCCGCATTTGCACTGCCAGTGAACCACGAACATAAATATGAAGGTTTCCTAACATATGAAAACACAGAAACACGACAGAGCCTCGAGGCCGATTGACTGCAGACATTCAGGGAGGTAGGCTGACATAGATACCACACACACACACACACACACACACACACACACTCAAAACTCCAGAGCAGCATCAGCAGGGCCTGCCTGGTTCAACAACACTCAGGTCCCAGACATATGCCTGCTTTCCTTAAAATAGACGGCCTGTAAATAAGGGCTGTGAACTCAATCAAAGGTGGCTTGCGTGCAAATTAGTCGCCGCCATCGGCCGCAGCGTAAATCGTGGCAGAAAAGGACGTCAGAAGACTTATTGGAGGAGTGCAGATGGAGCACTGGGCGAGCCAGAAGCATGGCATGGGGACACACCTCATTGGCAGCTTGTACAAGAATGTTCTGCAGTAAGAGCCAATCATGGGAGGGCCTGGAGTTTGGGCCGCCATAGTGAAGGTGCTGGCTTCTTTTTTTTTTTTTTTTTTTTAAACGTGCTTCAGTTGAATTTATGTTTCTGAGTAATAAAAAAAAAAAAAAACTGCCACAAGCCCATAAGTCAGCAGAGTCTTCAGTGAGAATCCACAGATTTATATCTAATAGCTTTGACATATCATGCCATGTTTTAATATTAGTGCATAAATAGTGTAAAATATGCTAAATGCCTTACATTGTGACCCTGTAAGGAATCTACAAGCTTAATTTGGGCCATTTTTGTCTCAAAACTATAGCTACTAAGGCCTGAAAGTGTCCCTGCCTCTTGAACTTTCCCAGAATCAAGAGCGCCAACAAGATGAAGTTCACGCATGACATTTCTGAAGACATTATACATATGAAAAGATAATCCTCCCCACATCTCCTCCAAACACGTCTCCATACGATTGACTGGTCTGCACTTGCCTTCAGCGAACAACTGCACAACAGGTGCAAATTAAAATGAAAACAGGGCTTTCAAATGTGGGAGGGGAGGCAAGGGGGAGGAGGGTGGCAGGCAGGCAGGCAAGAGGGGAGGAGGGGGAGGAGGGTGGGAGTGCGGTGACTCGAATACCAATCGACGGAGGAAACAAAACCTTTTCAAGAGGTGTGATCACAAGGGTTTAGGCAAGTTCAGACTCAGTAATGCTCCTTGGAGATGACAAAAAAGGCAACCGAGGCTGGAGACCCAGGAGCGGAGAGAGACGTTAGGAATTCCTGGGTGGTCTACATCTACCTTCGTACAACTGATACTGTTCCTCTTATTGAGAAGTTACATATGTCTTTCGAAAGAGAAAAGCCTACCTGTTTAACTACAAACATCTAGATGATCGAGTCACTAAGAAGTTTGTCAAAGCCCAGGGAACTCTCAACTCACAAAGTCGACTAAAAACTATTAATTTATCATTTTGGAATCTCTGTACCCTATCAACCCCGTGGTTTTGAACTTTTCTTAGCCATGTCCCATCAGCTCTCTGTCCCCCAACTTCCAGAGGAGGGGGCAGCAGCGCAGGGCTGGTAGAACAAAAGGCCAAGAGGCTTGGGAAGCTATCAACCCGTCCCTGTGAACCTGATCTCTAGATGCAGATTCAATGACGGTGGAGCAGGGGCCGGCTGAATGAAATTATCTAAGGCTGGACAGGTTTTAAAGGGCCTATTCTTCCCCAATAAAAGGAGTGAGGGAGCTTCTTTTTGTTTAGTAACACATCCACCACAGCAACGCACACCATTCTGACTTCTATACTCCCACGTAGGGAATGAGGGAATGCAGCATGGTGGACCCTCTGCAACAAACTTTCAGGGCATGAGCGAGAATATAGGACTTCAAAGTAAATCCTGCAGGAGCAAAGTGGAGCTTGTGTTTGATTTTCGCGACCAGTTTGAACCATTTTCTGTCTCCTGCTGGTTTTTCTTCTTATCGCCTGTGACGTCTTGTCCTCAAGAAAAAAATTCAAGCATGTGGGCGTTGAACTGTCTCTGAAAGCTACAGCAGATGCAATCTTCTCCGAACGTCAGCTGTCTCCTCCGCATTCAACGTATACCTCCAAGAAGGCAAAATGACAGTGGGGTGCTCGTCAAGTCAAACGTGTAGTATTAACGTCAAGAAAGCCGCCATTGTTTAGGTGCCACCGTTGACAAGAGCCTCTCCCTCTCTAAGCATGAAGCATCTATTGGTATTGTGTCATGCAACAAAGTAATTCTAACCTACTAATATTTCACAGGCAGCGCCCCCCCCCCTCCACCTCACTCTTTATCGGCCTTTTGTGTTGCTGAGGAGAGAGAGAGAGACAAAGAAAAGATGTTTACTTTCTAAAAATGCTTACTTCTCAAATGCCTCTTCTCTCCTTTTCTTACCTTAAGTGTCATCCTTGACAAAAGCAATTACAGCTGACGTTTTACAAACTATCGCTACCTGTTTTCTTTCTTCATTCGCTCTCTTTTTTTTCAATCTGTCCCACCGTTTAAGGTAAATAAAGGGAGCCTCTTTGGCTTGATTTTCGCAGATAATTAAAATGACACAATTTAACAGCACAATTCTTGCTTAATATTGGGTTTTAAACTATCTGACATAACCCTTTCACAGGCCCGGCATTATTCTGTCACTCAAAATAAAAGTACAGAGAGGAGAGGAATATTGTATATTGATTAGGACGACTAGAAGCATCAGCAGTGACAGGCTGAGAGAGAACCAGAGAGCAACGGAGAAAGTCTTATTAAAATCTCATCATTTCTTTGATGAAGAAGAAAATAAAGAAGAAATAAAGAAGAAAAAGGACAATGGCACAGGCAATACTTCAGCTGTGACAGGGGTATTCTGCAGATACTGAGAAGCCAGTGGCATTAATTTAGTGCAGGGAAACAAATACCAAATCTAAAATGATTGTATTTACAAAGTGTCAGGTTTGACAGTGAACGAATTGCCGCAGTGATCAAAGATGCCTTTAATGTTGGAGTCATAATCGAGTCCTGCAAAAACCCAGAGATAACTCACTTCGTATGTGCTCCTGACAACAGTTGTCGAACCGCACGCTGCCATCAAAGGCATCCGAAGTCAGAGGAATACGCGGCCACCGACTTGAGCCTTTGATGCTGACCCCGTGCGTCTGTTCGTCAAAGAAACTTTGTATGTATGCTGGAGTGCGTGACACCAAATAAAACGTCAGAAAAACGAGCTTCTGTTCACCCAAGTGGTGAGTCTTTGATAGCCGAATTTACATTTAGGTCTTCTAGAGGTGTATAAAGCCTCATTTGCTGAGAACCTCTGAAATGTAACGGAACAGCTCAAGTCATGCAAACCCACACGTATCCTTTTCTCTAACACCCAGGCCCGGCTCAGAGCTCCTTAAACCGCAGACGTTTGGTCGTACGTGGTGGAAAACATCCTTACTTTTCCTAACTTTCTTTTTAAATTAATTAAAGCTGCAATCTCCGAGGCCGCGCAGAGCTGCAATGTATTTTAACTTGATATTATAACTTAAGTTGTATTTTAACTGCTGGAGTCTCAGAGCCGGAGAGAAGCCAGAGAGGAGCTCTTTTGTGTTCAACAGGCCAACGGTGGAGGTGATCGCTGCGGGGAGAATGACTAACACCCACATTCGCACTCTCACGCTAACCCCGGCTGACTTTTTAGTCGAGTGTCGAGGCTTAGCTCCAGGTGACACGCTCGGCCTCCTACGCCGATAATGAGCCAGGACATTCTCCCTATTGGACGATAACTGCTCGCACTCGCTCCCTGTCTCATGAATGTGAGCCAAGCGGATCACCTGGATGGCTGCGAGGGAGATGGGGAAGCAGGAGCGCTCGGTTAGTCAGTGTGTGTGTGTGTGTGTGTGTGTGTGTGTGGGAGGGCATTAAGGTGGAAGCGAGGTCGCTGCCTCGTGGCTATGGCCAGCGGTAGCGGATTCTCGTCGTGACCTTTTGTCTGCCATTGTTCCTGTCTGCAACAGTTTAAGCACTTCCTCGGGTAAGTCTTACTCCTGTCTGCTGGAAACCTCACACCTACAGCAAGACACAGCTCTTCACTTCAGTTACCTCATTTTTACATCAACAACTGATTCTTCCACATAGTTTTAAAGGGCCTTGGTGACATCGGTTTTTTTTCTCCGTTTTATCGCTTATTGGTGCTGATATTTGATTTTTGTGCCCAGTCTTTTATCTCATGTTGTGTCCCGTTTCGTCTTCAAAAATAAGACATCCCATCAGAAAAAACTAAACACTCATTCACAGTCAGTAACATTCAAAGTCAGTAACTACAGTGATAACACAAACATATCTGACTACCCCCCCCTTTTTTAGCCAAAAAGGTCCAACAGTTGAATTAAATCCAAAACCACTTTGGTGAAACAGATTGTTACTTGTTACTAAAGGCTAAACCAAAAGTCACTGATGGACCAAACTAGAAAAATTTCATAGACAATGTCAATTCTGTGTTCAAAATAATGAATCTCAGAGGATTGATCTCCGTTCAAAAAGGGTACACTTCTGCTGTTCAGAAGTGAAATCAAACACAAGCAATGCCAGACAAAAGAATAGCAGACATGTTTGGATATTTTGTGTTATCTTGTCTCAGTATAATGGTGCGATCGAGCACAAGGGGCAAATCAGGGCCAAGTCGGTGAAAGGACGGTGGCAGAGGGCAAACAAAAGCCCTGAAAAGAGACAGAGAGAGAGTGAGGGGTGAGGGCCAGGCAGGGGAGGGGGCGACTTGGGAGAGACGATGAATGGTGAAAACTCAGTGAAGTGTAAACGCAACCTGGGAGTGTGTGTGTGTTTCTGTCTGGGCAGTGTGTGTGTGTGTGTGCGCATGTGTATGTCTATAGAGAGGGGGAGGGGCGTCACTGAAAAGTGAAGTGACTGTGTGTGTGTGTTTGACTGGTATGAGTTGTTGAAGACGACAGTGTTTGACAATATAGGTGTTTAAGAGATGCTTCTAATCATTTTTGTTTTCAGAGTAAGAGCAAATCAAGTTTCACAGTGAAGTGCGTCTCTCCGCAAGCGTCAGCATGGTGACAACCCAGACAACTCACATCAGTGAGTCCAGTCACTAAAACCATCAGGCCATCACCCCGGCAAACATATCTTTTTGTTTTTTACTGCATGACTGTCGAAAAGCCTTGGGATCATTGCTTTCCTTTGCATCAGTCTCTGGAATTAGGGCCCAAATATCTTAAAATGATTAAAGCGGTGTGAATGTAAAAAAAAAACAACAAAAAAAACAAGAGAGAGATTATCAGATTGAGGAAAATTTTGTGATCTTGTGAGATCTTTGTGAGATGGGGAAACTTCCAGCACGTCGCCACGCATCTGTCAAATCACTACTGGGTTTTGTCCGGGAGGAGACCCTCGCAGCAGCACTGACTCTAATTCAATTAAAGTCCCATTTATTTGCCGAGGAGGCCCGAGCAACAGGCTGGGGAGGGAGAGGGAGGCAGAGAAAGCTTCAAGGTTTGCTCAACAGCTCAGAGGTCCCACCTTTGCTGGGTCCTGCATGGATTCACCATCTGTGTCCCCCCTTCACTCATCCCCCTCCCCCAGTTCACACATGTTCCTGCCTCCAACAAATGTTCGAAGTAAACCCCCCCCCCCCTCCACCTCCTCCTCCTCCCCGTCACACAAGCCAAAGAAGAAGAATAAAAAAGACACACAAAAGCTTCCCCTGGCTGCCCTCAGGACTCCCAGGCCAGGAGAGTGGGAGGGAGAATTCAGAGAAGAAGAACAGAGGAGGGGAAAGGTTAGTAGGGAAGGGAAGAAAGGGGGGAGGAAGTGTGTGTGTGTGTTGGGGGGGTGGCAGAATATATATTTTTTTTCATTCTTGCTCAGGTGAGCTTCTCCTTGCCTCCTGACGTTACCCTGACAGACGTCAAGCAACGAGAAGAGGGGGGAAAAATGGTTAAAATTAGAAAATTTAATTTATTTGATCATTTCCCAGAATAATTAGAGTTAATATGGGTTAATTAATATGCAAATCTCTCAGCAGATGTTCGGCAGCGAGGCTGCGCGTGACTGAGGAAAAACAGCCCCCTTCTACTTTCTCCTGCCTGGTTTTGGCTGTCAGTTATTGGGCCGTAATTACTGTAACTAACCAAATACACACACACTCTGACAAGAAAAAAAAAAGAGAAAAAAAAAAGAAAACGTTTGCTGGGTGAACCGCTTCCAGTTTTGGAGTCGTCGCAGGCAAAGCGGCGCTTCTCACACACATAAAGGGAGACCATTGCTAATTTCCCCTCCACCATAAAGGCCCTTTTTATGCTCCAAGCTGAATGAATGCAGCGAGTACTTTAAACTATTTGAAATTTGCAGGGCTTTGTGTGTGCGCCGATGTATAAATGTAAATTGCAAAGAATGAAGAACAAGCGGCAGCAGAGGCGGCAACTACTGTGACAAGAGCACCTGCACTCTAATATTGAGCAGAAAACATTGGTAATAAGGCAGATGTGTGGAATCTGTCTTGCCATAATAACGGGACAGATATGTGTTTACATGCATGTTCTCAGCTGAATATTAATGCCATAAACATGCATACGAAAGGGAATGGGTGGCAATACTTGAGGCAAAAATTTAATATTTCCCAAATAAGAAAAACAAAAAACAGCACAAATGTTCAAATAAAATCACATTTTAGTTGCTGTTTAAGTTTTTGGTCAACTTGCATGTTGTAAATTTTTCCCAAATAACGGAGCTAATGCAAACTCTTCATCTGCAACCAGGCACAAGTTGTACGTTCCTGTTTTATAATCACTGATCAATTAGAAGAGCAACAGAAAATAATCGACAACAAATTTGATCTCTTACTTCATCTTGTGAGCAAACAGGCCAAATGTTTGCCAGTTTTAAACATTCACCAGCGTCTTGAAACGTAGAATTTGCTGCATCAGTGTAAACTTAGGATCTTTGACTTTTGAAATACAATTTAAAGATGTCACCTTGACATCTGGCAGCTTACAATAGGCATTTTTCTCGACTTCTGACGTTTTACAGAATAAATAACTGATCATTTAATCTATAATCCAAAATTTCATTGATTCATTGAAAATAATCACTAGTTGCAGCCCCAGAATAATATATTTCTCTCTTCTTGTTTGTATTCTTGTGGGAGGAGGGAAGGGTTACCTTTAATAGAAAGATTTAATTCATGAATTCTTCCCTGGGGAGGGAGAAAAATATAAAAGCCTATCTCAGAGTGCTTGCCAGGGTTCTCCTGTGGTCAGCTCTCTCCAATAATAATGTGTTTCTGATAGCAGTGAGTGTGTGTGTGTGTGTGTGTGTGTATGCCTGCGTGCCAAAAGCTGAGACTGTTATCTAAATCGTTCCTCTTCCTCTACAGCCTACAGTCTCTCTCTCCCGCTTTCTCTCTCTTCGTTTCCACTCCTCCTCCTCCTCCTCCTCCTCCTCCTCCTCCTCTTGCCCAGTCTCAAAGGGACACCGTGGCTCAATGCCACGAGTCCACGCCCTGGCCTAAGCACACAAAAACACATACATATACACACACCTACATGTAGGACGCGGCAGCAACATGCATTCATAAAAATAGACGCACATACACACATGATGAGATGGCATGCAGAACATTTTTTATAAATAGAAGCACACGCTTACACGCATGAAACAAAAAAAACCCCACACACACACATATATATATATATACAGAGAGAGAGAGAGAGAGCGAGAGAAAGAGACACACACACACAAACACACACCATGTTAACACACACTCAGGTGCTTGTATCAAGTTAGGTTTTGGGTTGGAGCAGGGAGAGGGCGACAAATTGATAGTCACAGCCTTCTGTTATCAGGTCTGAGTGTTTCATATGGAAGCTGGTTTTATGTGTGTGTGTGTGTGTGTCCATTTGTATGTGCGTGAAGGCAACCATGAGAATGGTGTGACCTTGCAGTACTTTGTGCGCAGCGCCACCGCGATAACACATCTGCTTTAGGTTCATCTGTTTATGAATCACTCTTATCTGCCCTGGAAGTGCTACACTGCTCCCGTGTGTGTGTCTGTGTGTTTGTGTGTGTGTAAGTGTGAGTGTGTGGGAGTGTGCGTCTGTGTTCCTGTGCACCTCGGTGTGTGTTTCTCCGTAGGCCCCGTGTCGTTGTGAGTATTTACAAGAGTGGAAAACAGGGAGACGGAGGGGAAGGTGACGAAGGCAAAAGATCTACTTTGATCGAGGACGAAGACGGAAACAAATCACAGCATCCACCTGAATCCATTTACATTCCTAACTTTTCAAGCAAGTTGCACAATACAGGCCACCGGTTGAGTAATGTATGAGGTGTTACAGAAATCTAACCGAGGAATAGTTTTTCGCTGACCCAAAAAATCTCAAGTACAAGTTCTGGTCGGTGCAATAAATAATTAGTAACAGGGAATGATATAATTTGATTGATGTGATAATATGTTAGTCTTAGGTCACCAGATTATCAGCTAAGAGGGAATTTTACTGCCTTTGGATGACTTTTCCTCTGATGTATGATCTCAGTCCACATAAGAAAAAAACAAAAAATCAAATCTGGTCAAACGCGCCGACGCTCCAAACCTTTCCAAACCCATTGCGCGGCTTTAATTAGAAGATCCCTCACAACTTTTATAAAAAAACTTGAGGGCATAATGTGTCTGTCATGCTGAGGATTGAAAGCCGGCGTTGCATGTTTGGTCAGATTCTCAGGTTAGTTGCCTCTAACTAAAGCTGACAGTAGGTGACCAGTCACATGCTATTAGGACAGGTGATGTGTCACCTGCCCCCGCACCTCCGAGGAAACTCTTTTCCTCGTAGCACAGAGAAGCAAAATCCAGCAATTCTTCATCCCCGACGGCCCCGGCGTGCCTCGTTTTAATAAAAAAGAATCTATAAAAATAAATTACTTGCACTAAGTATATGCAAATTCAAATGTAAGCAATCATTGCAAAATTAATTTTGCCAGAACTGATTAAAAGCTTTAATAAATCTATATACAGTATTGCACCAATCTGATATTGTAAATTTATTACGCTCCCTGTAAGATTAATTAGAAAGCTACGGTAACATATTGCACTGCCAGGCCAGATTACTGTACTTTTTTGTTAATAACAGTTAAGCAGAACCTGAGCTGTAATTACCGGCTAACAGAAGCTTTTGATGCCGATTTCCTTCGCCAGGAGGAGAGAGAATGAGATCCAGCCGGTAAAAAGAAACAAATGAAGGCTTCTTTTCGCAAATGCTATGCATCTATTTTGGAAGAAAAAAAAAAAAAATTAATCACTGCTTGAAGTTCATCTTTTAATATTGCTAAAAATCCAGGGAATCCAGGCTGGAAGATTTCAATTTGGGAGACGAGTACATGAATTGAAAAGTATCCTCATTTGGTCTGTGGGTTGAGCAAGGCACCAACGCTGCCAGGGCGAGGGGTTGAATTCCCACCAGGGCCAGCCGGGGAAAACTATGAATGCACTCAGTGTATCAAAAACAGCTTAATATCAAAGGCTCGTTCATTTTTTTGATTTCTCGAGCAGCAGAAATCTTCTTCCTCCACCTTTCACCCCGACTTTTTAACCACTGCAGCTGTTGCTGAGACATCAGTGAGGTTACGGGCATTTATTCCACACTCTTTCACCTTTTTCCTCAGATGCCAAAAACTGTTGAGCAAGCCGCCAGATCGCAGCAAAAGCAGCCGGTTTGATCTGGCCAAGGTTGTTTTGCATTCTTGTCCACAGTGACAGGGCCATGGCCACTTTTATCTCGGCAAAACAGCACCTGAGAACTAAAACAGCCACTTCTCACTCCCGCCACTCCGGCCTCAATACTCCTCAAAAGCAACAGCAGAGAGTTTGTGTGATTTTGGAAATTTTCCGATGAAATGCCTGGTTATTATGGTCTTCGGTGATAAGGGGATGTTGCTTTCTTGCTCTCTTTTTAAAATAAAAGTAGTAAAACATCTCGAACTGGGGCCGAAAATGACCAGGAAAAACAGGGGAGAGTGAGACCTCATGCCGTCATAAAACTCTGCCAGTCACCAGCTGTTTAAAGGTCGATCAGTATGTGTGTCTGTGTGTTTGTGTGTGTGTGTGTGTGTTCAGGGGGAACAGAAGGGGGAGTCAAGCAGGGACATCAGATGGACTAAAGAGATCAGACAAGATGAACTGGGGGGATGGGGGTCCAGGTGAGGGGCCACAGGAGGGTGAGGAGGGGGGATGAGGAGGGTTGAGTCCTCTTCTTCCTCTCTGGTCCGAGCCAATCTGGGGGCCCGGGGCCTCATTCACATGGTAATGAGAGTGTAAAATCACATCTGTTACCCCTACGACACACACACACACACACACACACACACACACACACACACACACACACACACACACACACGCACACACAGAACAGATCTTTGTCACCTGAATAGCATCCCCACCAGGTACCAAACAAGCACCAGGAAATGGGGTCTGTGTGTGTGTGTGTGTGTGTGTGCCTTGTCCACAGCAGGCAACCGGCAAACTGGGCCCTCCAATCAGTAAGTGACACACACACACACACACACACACACACAGACACACACACACACTCACACACTGGAGAGGTGGCCTGGGCCCTTGCAGAGAGGGAGAGCCCTCTGGAGAAAGGCGACTCTCCCCGACACTGTTACCAACCTCCCAATTAGCTACCAACCAGCCTGGGGGGGTTTTTGACAGATAGGGGGCTTCGCTTACTGTCACGGCAACAACCTGAGTGTCGAAAAACTTCTCATGGAAGCTCTTTTTTTTCCACACTGGACATGATTTTTCAGTCAAATCTTGACAGCTTCTAGGACCTTCATGGTGGTATCACTCACACGTCTAAAGGTTGACTATGGGATATTCACCCTTTGGGACTAATATCTACATAAGCAGGCTTTATATGTGGACAGGGATATACTGATAGGTTAACTGACTTTTATATCTGTTGCAGGAAATGCATGGTTCATTAAAAATGATGTTCTAGTATCAGCTTGGACTCCAAAAGCTGCAAACAAAGCAGCACCTGACTGTTTACAATCAGGTCTACACTCATTTTCGGTAAGTGTCTTTATGGACTGTTATACACCGTGATGTACTTTAAATATAAGGTACATTACATATAAGAAGAATTTTAATATTTAATTCTAACAATTTAACGTATATTAATGCTTTCCTGAATCAATTTTAGTTCATATTCGCGACCTTATTGTGATCACCGACTGGATCTGAGTTTTTGCACACCTTCCTATGTACGCTACACATCTGAGTGTGTGTGTGTGTGTGTTAGACAGTGCTAGCGGCAAGGTACGCCAGGTGTAAGACAGCAGCGAGATGACACAACTTAACCTCTCCCTCGATCTCGGTAAAAGGCACAAACAGACAGCGCTGCAGTCGGGGGCCCCAGAGCCCATGGCTTATACATGACGTGGGTGGGAGTAAACAGGAGCAGACCGAGGCATTCTGTTTCCTTTTTTCTGTTTTCCTTTTTTCCCTTTTGCCAGTTGCATTTTTTTTTTTTTCATGTTGTACCTGTCTTTCTTATCTAGCCGCAGGAGGGCGAAAACTACACTTTTAATTACATGGTGGGAGTTGAGGGTGGAAGCAGGTGGGGAGCGAGCGGGGGGGGGGTGTGGATACCTAGGGCTCTTTCACATACTGTGCAACACCTTAATAAGAAAGCTAAGACCTTAACTGTAAAGTTCAAAACAGCAACCACCTCCATGTTTAAAGGTATGACCCTTAATATACCTATTTATTTGATTAGTTTGGTTTATAACAGCAGAATTATCTCAATTTCTGCCACTGAAATTTCATTTTCCCGATCATTATGCTTCATTAAATACCGATTAAATACTTTTGTCTACCTTTGACCTTTACATGCCTTGTTGTGTCCATTTATATGAGCACAATGTATTTTGGAGTAATCTGTAACACGAGTATTACACTACTGAAAATACTTTGTGTGAGTGGACCTCAGGTTTGACAACTCCATGCAGAGGGAAGTAAAAAGAAAGGTTACATCGGGACTAACATTTGAATTTCTTACTATCAGCTAAGACTCAGGCATATGTGTGTAGGTATATTATATATATATATATATATATATGTATAATACATACAAGTATATATACACACATATATATACACGTATATATATACAAGTATATGTATATTATACACACACACACACACACACACACACACACACACACATAGCCTACATAATTGAGCAGCTTCATTGGCATGATGTGTATGGGTGCAACACATGCACACACACATTCACACACTGTGTAGTCTCCATATACTGTAAGTAAAAAGGAAATTTTGATCTAAGGCTCCCCCCCCCCCACCTACCCTTGGGTTCTGCCTCCCCGTGTTTCTGTCAATCCTCTCCTTTTTTTGATCAGTGGCTTGAAAGAGTCGAGCATGTGTGAGTGCTCAGGTACCTGGGGTATGCCGAGGTGCTAATTAGCTCGGCAGGATAATTGATGTGTAGATTACACCGTTGAACAAATGCTCTGACTTGTTTGTTCTTCGCACTTCTCAGCCACCGTGTGAGGGGGGAAAAAAAAAAAAATCCTTCTCTGTAACACCTCCAACACCCCTTTTACCTCAGCCCTAATGAACAATTTACCTGGCTTGTAAAAGAGGTGGTTAAGCCTGCCAAGTCAGAGGGAAAACAAAGAGAGGGTTGCGCTGGAGTTCATTTCCCACAGGTGGAACTACTGTCTCCTGTGCTTCAAGACCTGCCTCTATTCCCTGGTGCTAGCAAGGCTGGCTGTGGAAGAAGGGTATGTGTATATACGCTTTGCCTGAACCCTGAAGGAGAGGATGGCGAGCATACATAATTCCAAAAGGGAAACAATTTTCAAAATGAAAGAGCATGCCATTAAGAGCGCCGGTAGGCTTCCATTGTTCTGCCCCCCCCCTCGCCCCCCCCTATAATGCTATTTCCTCCATCTTTTGTCTTTGGGACCCTATTATTAGCCAAGCAAGCACGTGAATAACCTCCCCCTCCCACTCGCGTCCGTTCATAGGGTTTGAATTTGCTCATTAACGGCTAAGAATCCGCAAACACATTCGCCGGAGCTTTTGCTACTGCTAATAAACTAATCATGCCCTCTCGTCTAATTGGGAAATAGAATGAGGGGAGGAATGAGCGCTTCGCCTGAGGATTTTAGGAGCTGGGTTTCTATCGGGCTGGCAGAGAAGTGGATATGGAGCCCATTAGCAGGACAGATGTAGAGGCAAAAGGTGAACGGCTGAGACGTCGGCTTCTCGCCACACTGCCGGACCGCCCGTAATCTGTCACCCACACTAGTTTACAAGTTAAACACATTATTGTGCTTATTGAGTCTCATTTCTAGGATGCATAGTGCTGGCTGCTTTTTTTTTCTCTCCCTCGTGGAGCGCTTACAAACCTGCCAGGGCACTGTCACTGCATGCGAGCTATTACCATTTTTCTCAGCAGTCCTGATTAGTCAGGCAGGCAGGGCAGAGAGAGCAGAAAAAGAGGGAGATAGGGGAACTAAGCCAAGACATAAAGTCTTACATTCATTGTTTCTTGATACTTCCTTCACATCCCTCAGAAACCTTGTCTCGGCGGCTCAAGAAGCCCCCAAATGGCTCCACGGGTCTCCAATTTTCACAGCTCCCCGGAAGTCATATCATCGCTATTTTCCCGCGTAAGAGGCATATGATTTGCACATTTTAAATGAAAGGAAATGCGTTCTGCAAGATGTCCAATAGCGCTGTTGACTCTGTGTTTACCGACGAATTAAAGCCCACCAGGACATAGTTCAGCCATGAAAAATGCGCTCAATACAACCTCCCTCAAGAAGATCATTTTATTCTCTTGTTATTGTGTTAGTGGCCTTAGGCACCTCCAGTTAGCTATGTCGGTGTGATAAGGGAGAAAAAGATGAGTTCTCTTTTTTAGATCAACCCTGAACTCCCTGGGACAGATTACCGTGTCATCGAAAATCCGGGGCGGCATGTTTGGACTACACCGGATTGGGAGTCTTGCTGACTAACTGGCAGTTTCCGTCGCCAACCTGATAACTCTCCTCCAACATCCCTCACCCCAGCACAGCAATCCAGCCTGCCAGCCAGTTAGGCAGGCAGGCACTTTCTTTTTTTTTTTTTTGTTTTTTTTTTTTTTTGTTTTTCCTCCCTGCCTTTTTCCTGTCGCCATCTCGGTATTTAATCTAACACCGGCAGGCGGCAAGAGGGGTTTACTTTCCCCCCTCAAAGACAGCTTTGCGAGGCGGAGAAGGCAAAAGTGGGAGGAAGAGAGCCGAGCACTCAGGCGGGGAGGGACAGGGGAGTCTAGGCAATGCACAGGAAACCTGGGCCAAGCGTCACTTTTAACAAAAGCCTTTCATCTTTCTCTCCGCTTTCCCCCAAGACAGTGCGCTTCCAGCAGTGGGATCCTTTTAAGTACATACCTGATAAGGAAACTTTTTTTCTTCCCTTTCGAGAGTGCATAAAGGAAAGTATCCCCCCCACACACACACACACACACACACACACACACACACACCCCAGTGTGGTTAAAACCCTCTCATCGCTTTGAACGTCAGATACTGTCCCTTTTATCCCTGGCAAACGGGTTTCCTATGGCTATTAACTCATTCAAAACAGGTAATTACGTCGGGCAAACAGAGACGCCACGGATCAGAGTGAGCTGCTCAGGCCCACTCCACCTTTGCACACACACCAGGCGACGTCTTAGCTAGTGAGTTAACAGGACAGAGGTAGTCGAGGATCCATTTGCGGATAACTGCACCTAATCCATTTTAGTCAGGAGTCACTATGGCAGGGCTGTGTGCGCGCCGGGGGAGGACCCATGGGATGTATCTGATGGAGGGGTCATAAATCACAGAAGTAGTTGAAAAAGTGGAGCTCCCACAGAGGGAGAGAGGTAGCAGACGGGGGGAAAGAAGGGGAACGCCCCTCAGAGGAAAACAACTGAGGCTATCATCACCTTAGTTAAAAT